>NW_026067908.1:7381624-7608563 GCF_014885135.2 Alexandromys fortis
AGAGAGGAGAGAGAGAGACAGAGAGAGAGACAGAGAGAGAGAGAGAGGAGAGAGAGAGACAGAGAGAGAGAGAGAGAGAGAGAGAGAGAGAGAGAGAGAGAGAGAGACCAATGCAGAGGACCCATGTGGCAAGTACTCCGAGTGGAAGATGAGTGTGAATCTGAGTAATACAAGCCCGGTGTTGGGAATTAGTTAGATTGCTGGGAAGCAGTTAAATATGTACAGTTTATTCAAGGCAAGTTTGGATAGTTCTATCTCGAAAACCAGTCTTTGTCTTACAGGTTGATTCATTGAGCAACTACCCAATTTAGCCTTTTCTCTATGTGTATCGTGAAGTTACTGCTAGATTATAGAATGGGAAAGCATCCAGCAGAATTGTGGACAGTCATTGTTTGCAAGTCTGTTTATCAAGGGAATTTGTCACAGTCAGTGAAATTAGGAAGCAAAAATCCAAAGAGTTCTTTCCTGAATAACTGAAAGAGATCTGCCAAGAAGGATAGAATTAGTAATTCACTTTTAAAATGACTTCATAGGTGTGTGTCTCAGGAGAAGTCCTGAGAATATGAGGCATGGGACGAGTCTTCTGTACCTGCATTGGAAGAAGTAGACCTCAGTTCCATGAAAGTGAATATGAACCAGAAAATGGAGTAAGAACCTTCCAAATCTATTGTTTTCATTGTTTCCCAAACAAAATCTCAAAGGTTTTAAACACTCTCACACACACACTCACATACAGCACACCCACACTCATACACACATTCACAGACACACTCACAGACACACTCACATATAGCACATACACACTCACATACACACACTCACATACACACACTCACACACACACACACTCACATACAGCACACACACACTCATACACACATTCACAGACACACTCACAGACACACTCACATATAGCACACACACACTCACATACACACACTCACATATAGCACATGTACTCATACACACACATTCACATACACACTCAAATACACACATACTCACATACAGCACACACACTCACATACAGCACACATGCACGTACGCGCACGCACACACACACACACAGTCACCTAATGTAGGATTCCCCTCTGTATGCTGTAAATACCATTGGTTAATAAGGAAAACTGTCTTGGGCCTGTACAGGTAATAGAGGTAGGCAGGAAAAACTAAACTGAATGCTGGACGGAAGGAGGTGGAGTGAAAGGGAGAAGCCATGGAGCCACTGCCAGAGACAGACATGCTGAAATCTTGCTGGTAAGCCACAACCTCGTGGTGATGTGCAGATTAATGGAGATGGGTTAAATTAAGATGTAAGAGTTAACAAATAAGACGCTAGAACAAATGGGCCAGCAGTGATTTAAATAATATGGTTTCTGTGTGCTTATTTTGGGGCTAAGCAGCCAGGAACTAATAAGTGGCCTCCCTACAGCACTCACCCACACTCACATACAGCACACACACTCACATACAGCACACACACACAGCCACCCACACTCACATACAGCACACACACACACAGTCACCCATACTCACATACAGCACACACACACAGTCACCCACACTCACATACAGCACACACACTCACATACAGCACACACACTCACATACAGCACACACACACAGTCACCCACACTCACATACAGCACACACACTCACATACAGCACACCCACACAGTCACCCACACTCACATACAGCACACACAATACTCATATACACATACAGCACACACAAACATACTCATAGACACTCAAACACTCATACACACTCACATACAGCACACACACACACTCACACACACACTCACAAAGGAAGCCCAGGCATAGTAGCATTCAGCTGTAATCTCAGTTCTTAGGAAGTTGAGGTGGAAGGATGGTGCATTTGAGGCCACCCTGGGTTACATAGTGAGTAGAGAGATCTTGTATCAAAAACAAAAAAGAAAAACAAGCAAGTAAAAAATCCCCTTCCCATCACCAAAACCCCAAGCAACAACATAACAAAGATATTTAAGAGCGATCTCTCTAGTCTTCATGAGGAAATGTTGAAGGTATGTTTTTGAGACTATTGTTGAAGACAGCTTTGACCTCTGTTATTCGTTTTTGAAAAAGCTCAAGCAGCGATGAGTTTCTGACTATATAGTCATTGTTAGCATCTTCCTGGTCTCTATCTATAAGCTGGTGTGCCAGAAGTGCTATATTTTTGTCAAGTAATAGCTGTGAATCATCAAATGGATTCAATAATGAAAAAATACTTTAAAACAAAAACAAAGCAGGGCTGCGGCAGGGAAGTCATCCAGTGAGATTTCTCAAGGAGAACCAAGGCTGAAAGACCAAAATGTCACATTGCACGAGGACTTCCAGCCCTTCTGCTCGCCCCTCCCCTGTCCCGCTACAATAGGAGAACTGTTCTGAGGCGCTAGAGTGGTAACACCAGCGACAAGAAAAGTGGGAGAAGGGAAATTTCCCTCCAGTCCTTAGGAATGTGGAAGATGGTCCCCTTTTTCCTGGGACAATAATAAAAATGTTCCAGGCGGTAAGAAAAGAACAATGTACTAGACTGGTGCTACTGTGTGGCTAGCAAGGATGACAGATACCGCTGCATGCAAATGACACCTTGAGCACAGCTCAACCCATTACGCTGAAAATTTGTATCAGGTTCTGCATTCTAAAGGACTGTCAAAATAAAGAAACAAAGTGACCTTTCTCATTGTTACAGTTCCAGGTACCACCAAGGCAGAGAAAAGGCCTCAAGTCCATCAAAGTTCATGATACCAGAAGAGGGTGCTAAATGGACAAGGGGTCCCAAGAAACATGTCACGCTGATAAGTAGGGGTCACTGGGTTCTGGAGAGGGCAGAGAAGGCAGAACTTCATCAAACCTCAGGAGAAACTAGCTCCTGCCACATTTCTGTTTGCTGCCAAAGCTAGCATAGGCTTAAGGTAAAAGAATAATTTAAAATATATAATTATCATTTGACTTCTAATTTAGTTCATGAAGGACAATATCTACTACTCTGTACAAATAAATTATTCTTGGATGTGAACAGTGATAAATTAGATGAGTGAACTAGTTTTGCATAGGCAGCACAGTCTTTCACTTGACTGTGAAAATAATAATTATAATATCGCCATTCTCAGCAGGACAAGAGGCTGCTATAAACATTAATAGTGTAAATGCAATAGCTTATTCGTTGTCTAGCAGAAAAAAATATATCAAAACATCAGAGTGAAGCTCTGTCAGTGGGAAAGAGTAGACGTGTGCCAAGTGTATGAGGATACAATGAGAAAGGTTGCTTTTGTGTGTGTCAAGAGCCAGTGTAAATCAAAGATTGCTCTAGGAAAGGATAATGACAAAAGTGACATGCATGTTTCTCCACAGGACCAAGGTTAATCTCAGCCAGGAGGAATTAAGATGTTCTCTGTGAGGGTGAGAAGATGGACATGGTTGCATGATGTATGACCTGAAAAAAGTAAAGTCACCCCTTAGTTATTAAACAACTCACTGTTAGAACATTTATTGAGTAGCTTGATGCTGGAGACATAAAATAACCAGGATACAAGACATGCCTGTGAATATTTTGGGCAGAGGACACATATATCTGAAACAGAAGAAGAGGAGGAGGAGGAGAAGGAAGAAGAAGACAAGGAGGAGAATATGATAGAATAAACATAATGCTATAGCATTATTTATTGCTGGAATACTTGATTAAAAAGGAAGAAAGGGGCAGAAAAATTAAGATAAAGCCATGCCTGAGGTGAGATTTTAATATTTGACAGTCATTTATTCAGCTCCTATGGATGAAGGACTAACGACGTTTATTGTGCTTGCTCTCAAAAGACTGACAGATGGTGACTGGACTTGGAACAGGCAGAGCCAATGGTGGGTTTAATTAAAACTATACTCGCAGATGGTGTTGTTAAAGACAGGCTGATTGGCTGTATGTGGGAGTGTAAGAAAAGGATCCACGAGGGAAGTGAGCTTTGAGAGACATGGCGATATCTGTGAATCCAGCTGTGACAAGCACAAAAGACTAAGGGAATTCTATAGTGGGAGCAAGAGTGGGGAAAGGCGGGCTGCACGTGATGCACACAGAAGTGAAGGAAGTTTGACACAGTTATTTGGGGTGGGACAATTGTCTGTATTCTGTCAATTGTATTTTAAACAAATGCTGATTGGTCAGTAGCCAGACAGGAAGTAGAGGTGAGTCAATGAGAACAGGAGAATTCTGGGAAGAGGAAAGTTTGGTCCACAGTCCTGGCCCAGCCACAGAAGAAGCAAGATGTGACTGCCTCGCCAAATTAGGTACCCAGCCACGTGGCTAACATAGATAAGAATAATGGGCTAATATAAGTTATAAGAGTTAGCAAGAAGCCTGAGATACTAGGCCAATCAGTTTATAACTAATGTAGACCTCTGTGTGATTTCTTTGGGACCGAATAATTGTGGGAACTGGGCAGGACAGAAAACTCAGAAAACAGTTATTAATTATGAAAAACATAGAACATTAGAACTATTGAGCAAGAGTCTAGGTTTACAGAGACCATATGTCATAACAAAGCATAAATTCAGACTTAAAACTGAAAGTTATTTTGTAGAGTGGTGATTTTCTGTTTTGTTTTTGTTTGAGACAGGGACTCTTTGTGTAACAACCCTGGAGGTCCTGGAACTGACCCTGTAGACCAGGCTGGCCTTAAACTCACTGAGATCCTTCTGCCTCTGCCTCCCAAGTGCTGGAATTAAAGGTGTGTGTGCCATTGCTGCCTGATTGAGTGATGCTCTTTTCAAACAGGATGCCACTATGGGTTTTTTTTTCTTTGTTTTCTTTCTTTATTTGTTTGTTTTTTGATTTGTAAGGGAGTATATAAAAAAAAGTAAAGAACCCCCCCCCCCCCAAGGACTGATTATAGAGTTCTCTAGGCTAGGCTCTTTGGCTTTAAATGTTAATTATTAGGGAATGTGAACTCTTTGAACATTGTTGGGGAGAGAGGGGAATGACAAGCTTCAAAACGCGCCTCTTGTGACCATCTGCAATACTGTGCCAGAAAGTCTTTTTTTTTTTTTTAACTCATAAGTAATCTTCAGATCCTATTTATTCTGTGTATTTCTCAACTCCATCCTTCTTCCCTCCTTCGCTATAGGGGCCTCCAGTGCTATGGGGCCTTATCATTTGATGCCTGATTGGATACAAAAGCCTCCAGCTTACCGTTCTGCTCTGTGCACTCAGTCCTCCCCGTGAACTTGTCATATCCCTCAGTGCACAGCTTTCAGATTTACTAAATATACGCGGTTTTCACGAGAGTGTAATTTTTCTGGAAAGCGGATAGATGAAGTCCTGGAAGGGCTGTCAAATTGAGATGATTCCTAAAAGGTCTCCAGTTACTCATTCTCTTCCACACCATCTGATTTTCCTTTTCTACGTGGGCATTCATCCTAAAAACAAAACAAAACAAAAGAAAAGAAAAGCGACTTTCATTTTCATGGATTCATTTGCTCCTGCTACTGCCTTCATAGCTAAATTCAAACATGCGATGCTGGAGAGGTGGCTCGCTGGGTACAAAGTTTGAAGTCCCAGATCCTACCTTAAAAAAAAAAAAGCCAGATGCAAAGTACAAACATCTGTAATCCCAGCACTGCTACAGGGAGACCTTTGCCCCTAAGTTCACCCTTTTGTGGTCAACCACCTACTTGGCAAAGCTTGGAGTCCTTTAGGCATTGTGAGCTCACCACAGTCAAAGCAGAAGTTTATTTCTCATCCGACGATTTCCATTCCCTTCTTATTTTTTAGAAAGTGACCCCACTGCTCTCTTAGCAAGGACCGACTTTTTCTGTGTAGCCCTGACTGTTCTGAACGTCCTCTGTGGACCAGGCTGACCTCGAACTCACAGAGGTCCTGCTGCCTCTGCTTTCTTAGTGCTAGGATTGGAGGCGCGCACTGCCACCACCTGCCACATCAGTGATTTTCATCATGTCATTCTATTTGAAAAGTCTCTGGAAGCATCACTTCCAAGTGTGAACTCTTCCACATGCTCCGTTGTAGACACCACCCTGCTTTCTTGCTGGCCCTCTGGTAGCCCCTGTATGCTGAGCACCTGGAGTTCTTTCTGTCCGAGATGAATTTATTGCAACATCTGTGAGGTGCCTTCCTTCACACAAGTCTTCCTCTACACGATTCTCAAATGCTGCGTTCCTGGCCCTTCTCTTCCTCTTCTCTGGTGTTCATCGACTCAGCTTCCATTTTCCATGCTGATGTGGGAGTGATTTCTTATTAATAAAGAAACTGCCTTGGCCCATTTTATTGGATAGAAAATTAGGTAGGCGGAGTAGACAGAGGAGAATGCTGGGAAAAAGAAGCTGTGTGAGGAGTCGCCATGGTTCTCCCGCTCCAGACAGACGCAGGTTAAGATCCTCCCTGGTAAGCCAGCTCGTGGGCTACACAGAATATTAGAAATGGGTTAGAACAATATGTAAGAGCTAGCCATAAGGAACTGGAACTATCCGGGCCAGGCAGTGTTTGAAAGAATACAGTTTCCGTGTAATTATTTCTGGGCATAAGCTAGCCATGCGGGCGGCCGGGTGCCGGGGACGCAGCCCTGCCGCCGCTCCTATTTCAACAGATGGCGCCCAGACGTGATGGCTAAATCCACTTAAAAACCTGAGAAGGCTTAAAAATAAGGGAGAGAGAGTTTAACACAGATTTTTGCTGTTTTGTTGGTGGCGTTCTGTAGAGAGATTCCTGATTCAGCAACAGCAAAAAAAAAAAAAAAAAAAAAGCCGCGTCATTTTAAAGCGCTGCTTCCTGGAGCTATGCTGCCAGCGTGAACTCTGGCTTTAAAGCATTTCAAGGCTTTTATGGGACTGGATGTTTGTGTTCCCGCTTGGGATCGGAGGAGAGTGCTCTGAGACTGTGCCGATGGCTCAGCGCTTCCCGCCTGCACCTGGGCAGACGGCAGAATCAGGCTTAGGCAGGCGGAAGAGCATGGCGGATTCCTGCCGCCATACAGAGACGCATTTTCAGACTGCGCAGTGCTCTGCGTGTCAGATTTGGCTGTAACTTGGAAGAAAAGAGTTTCTGTGCTGCACACTCAGTCTCAGAGTTAAACTGCTGATTGCGGCTCCAATGTGGACTGCTGTGTGCCTGGAACTGTTGTGGCTCAGGGGCACCAAATGGCTCTGAGGCAGGAGCAGCTTGGCTCAGCTCTGCCATGCTGATCTGTGCTGGTCTCAGGCAGGAACTACCGTAATTACCTTAAAACCGTGCAGTTAAGGTTTAGACTGGGCAGGACACAGGCAGTACCGTATTACCTGTACATGGTGCAACTTAAGTTTTTAAGAACTGTTTAACATTTTAAGAAATGCTCCTGGATAGTGAAAAAATTACAGATTCACAATAAAACAGATTCAGACAGACCACTAAATGGATCACAATGTTGGATGAGTGTACGTAGGCTTGAGAGAGAAAAAAAAAATATAGAGAGAAAGAATAAAGTTAATGCCCTTAAAAAAAAGGGGATAAAGTCTTTAAAGAGACAGAGTACAGATAGTTATAGATTAAGAGAAATAAAGTAAATATAAGCCACGTAAAAATGGAAAATTCACAGAGAGTCTGGATTATGTACATTGTGTTTTCTTTAAAATTTTTGACTGTGAAGGAGCTAAGTACAGAGAGACATTTCATTACATGGGCTGCCAATCTAAACCAAAATGGATATAAGGGTATTATGATTTCAGAATTTGGGTCTAAGGATATGATGCTTTGGAGAGGGTCTTCTTTTGTTTTTGCAGAGGATGAGACCCTGTGGATTGCATCTATTCCGATTTGGTATGATAGACCACGCCCTCCTGAAAGGTTGCTGTGAATACCCTCAAAAAATTGCTTCGCTCAATTGCCAACTGAGATGAAACTAGCATACAGGTTATATCATGAACAACCTAATTAACGACGCCCCTATTCAGCAGGAAGCAGTTTGTAGAGAAAAAACTACGCCCATGTTCCCAAATATTGTTTATAAATGTTCTTTTACATTTAAAGGGGGATATGATATAGATATGAATAATTTGCATTGGTATGGATTTTATGGTCAATTTTGTTATATGTATATGTATTTTTGATCTTGATTAAGGTATTGTGATTGTGTAGTTCATTTAAAAATGTAATGTATAATTAGGAAATATAGGTTGTTAATG
Organism: Alexandromys fortis; assembly: GCF_014885135.2. Lineage (NCBI taxonomy): Eukaryota > Metazoa > Chordata > Mammalia > Rodentia > Cricetidae > Alexandromys > Alexandromys fortis. The sequence goes on from NW_026067908.1 coordinate 7,389,809, forward strand.
GATAATCATCGCTAATACTTAAGCTTGTAGTCATGTTAGTTAGATTTTCTAGATATATAGAGAGATATTTTAGTTAGATAGGCATTCTTCATATCTTTCAAAGGCTGCAGAATATGGCATTTAAGATATTTTAATAACTTAGGGTTTTTCATGACAATGAGACACATTTGCTCCTGGCAGCACCAATCTATTTCAAGAGGAAGATGGGCATCGAAGAGAATCCTTATGGAGTTTGATAGCCATTTGGGCAAGAAACTGCTCTTGCCTGGACTGTTGCATAAACTGGACACAGAGAACCCGCAGAGAGAGGACTGCTGAACTTGCCTAAAGGTGAGATGACCTTTTGGGGTTCCTGCTTCATGAAAGAGTCTGTGAGACATTCTGCAGGACACAGCAAAAAGTGACTGAACTGTCTTTGGAATTTCTTGCTTGATGAGAATGTCTGCTGGATACTATGGGCCTGTAGGCCGAAGATGGATGCCCCAACGGTACAGAGGAACTTTGGGTGACTGTCCAGGCAGCGAGATGTCTCTGTCATTTCTAGAGTTTTCTTATTTCTTGTTTGATAGGTAATATTATATCCTTCTGGAGTCTTTGATGGAGTTGAAGAATGGTTAGTTATAGTTTTCCTTAGTTATGATAAGAGATAAAATAGATATAAATATTGTAACTGTAATTCTTACTTGATAACTGTTTTGTTATATGTAATTTTACTATGTTAAAGTTAAAGCCTTTCTTTTTTGTTTAAACAGAAAAAGGGGAAATGATGTGGGAGTGATTTCTTATTAATAAAGAAACTGCCTTGGCCCATTTTATTGGATAGAAAATTAGGTAGGCGGAGTAGACAGAGGAGAATGCTGGGAAAAAGAAGCTGTGTGAGGAGTCGCCATGGTTCTCCCGCTCCAGACAGACGCAGGTTAAGATCCTCCCTGGTAAGCCAGCTCGTGGGCTACACAGAATATTAGAAATGGGTTAGAACAATATGTAAGAGCTAGCCATAAGGAACTGGAACTATCCGGGCCAGGCAGTGTTTGAAAGAATACAGTTTCCGTGTAATTATTTCTGGGCATAAGCTAGCCATGCGGGCGGCCGGGTGCCGGGGACGCAGCCCCGCCGCTCCTATTTCAACACCATGCAGCACCCTCTCCCAGCTTTACATTGTCTTGTATGCTTGTCAGAGTCTTCAGCTAGAATGTGATAAAGACTATTTTTTTTAAAATATAATTCTATTTTAGCTTATCAAAGTACAGCTGGGCCTCATCTTTGGGCATGTTCTTAGGAGGCCAGTTGTAGCAAGAATTTTCAACCTTGATATCTAATCAAATTCCTTGCCCTCCACTCCCTCTCTTCTAGGTAATAACTGATCACATGACTTTCTTCAGCAGAAAATCTTAAGTCAGTTAAACAAGGAATCTCCCTGCTTTCTTAGCTATATTCTGTCTGAGAGTGTACTCCACCCATCTGTCTAGATATTGGCCCTCCTTTTTTTTCTTTTATGAATGTGGACTTGAATCCAATCTCTTGAGGACTACAGCCACCCCGTATCTACTACGAGAGTACTAAATACAGAAGGCTTTCCTGTCTTCAGAGAAGGGCTGGGCTTTTCAGCGGGTGCTACCATTCTGAGTGATAAGAAGGAAAAGGGCAACACTTGCCTCTCTCCTCCTTGGCCACCATTGTCCAGTGAACACAGTCAGGAGCCCGCCCATCAGCACCACTAAGGAACGAATGCATTTAGAACAAAGAAACATTACATCCAGGTAATCTGGGAACTTCAGATTGGTTTGACAGATAGTCTCATATTACCTTAAACATAACAGTATTTTTAGAATGGTGTGTGAAACATTCATTAATGAAAGCTTTAAGACAGCTACTAATACAATTTAATTTTACGAGCCCTAAGTCTTGAGAATTAAAAACCCTCAAATACCATAGTTTCATTTGAAAAACCGAGTTCTCCGGCAAGGCTTTAAAGGTCTTTTTTTTTTCTTAGATGAAGAAATATTTTGTTATTTATAAAACATTTGGAATTACCTAATTTATCTTGCTTGCACTAATTAATCAGGTCAAAGCTCTGTTCCTAAAGCTAACAGGACCGAGCTAACAGCTGAAGCATTAATGCCCATTTGAGGTCATTAAAAGTGTGTTCAAAAAAGCTACAAATAATACATACACTGTGAGTTTTGTCAGGGGTTGTTTTAATTCCAAAGGACAGCTGTAACAGAGATGATAATCACTTCAAGGTGCCAGTACTATCTGCTTACTCCGACCTCAGCAGCTTGAAAAGATTCTCAGAGATAGTCGCAGAATCCATGGAGGGGTTCAAGATGTAACTCATCTCAAAGGGGTGTTGGCGCTTTTTTTTTTTTTCACATGAGCTGTCAACACACACATGAAAGCAAGATTCCCGAAAAGCTGGCAAGATCCATAATGTTTACACAGCAAAGCAAACAACCTTTGTTATTCCAATTAATATGTCTGCTTGTGAAGAAAGCCTGATCCGAACTGTTCCTGTCTCCTTAGCTACACTCAGCTTTATAATGTTGACTCATATTGAGGCAATTTAGAAGTGTATGCAGTTTTACAGGATGAAAATAGATTATGTTGAAAATGACATTTGTTACTAAGGTTCTTGCTAAAAATAACATCTCAAAGTTATTACATTTTCTTCTAAGAGTTTTAGGTATTGTCACATGCATCTGGTTCTCTTTAAGAGCTGAGGCCTAGGAAATACAATTCTTCAATCTTAAAAGTCAGTGATAATAAATGTTAAAAGGTAAAATTTTAAATAATATATCAGGATTAAAGCATTTGTTTCTGTGCTGGTTTTGTTTTTGTTTTTTCAAGACAGGGTTTCTCTGTAGCTTTGGAGCCTGTCCTAGAACTAGCTCTTGTAGACCAGGCTGGCCTCAAACTCACAAAGATCCATCTGCCTCTGCCTCCCAAGTGCTGGGATTAAAGATGTGAACCACCACCGCCTAGCCAGGATTAAAGCATTTGTTGAGAAAGCTTGAACTGTGAATTACTGTACTTTATAGTAATCCTATTGTCTGTCTGTCTGTCTATCTATCTATCTATCTATCTATCTATCTATCTATCTATCTATCTATCTCCTTATCTACCATCTATTTATTTTTGTCATAATGGGAACTGAATCTAGGGACTTCCATATACTAGAAAAATGACTCATCGTTATAATAGGTCTCCAGTCTTCCTTGCCCTTTTTTTTTAAAAGATTTATTTATTTATTTATTTATTTATTTATTTATTTATTTATTTATTAGGTATACAGGGTTCTTCCTGCACATATCCCTGCAAGCCAGAAGAGGGCACCAGATCTCATTATAGATGGTCGTGAGCCACCATGTGGTTGCTGGGAATTGAACTCAGAACCTCTGGAAGAACAGTCAGTGCTCTTAACCTCTGAGCCATCTCTCCAGCCCTTCCTTGCCCTTTTTAATGATTTTGAGCAGGGGTCTTGCTAAATTTCTCAGGCTAACTTTGAATGGACTTGTAGTTCAGGCTAGTCCCAAACTCACTCTGTAGTCGAAGCAAGTATTGACAATACTTCTGCCTTCCAAGTAGCTAGGGATACAGTTCTTTACTTCCAGGCCTCACTTCTTTTTCTTTTAATAATTCCATTCTAGCCGGGCAGTGGTGGTGCACACCTTTAATCCCAGCACTCGGGAGGCAGAGGCAGGCGGATCTCTGTGAGTTTGAGGCCAGCCTGGACTACAAGAGCTAGTTCCAGGACAGGAACCAAAAGCTACGGAGAAACCTTGTCTCGAAAACAAAAACAAAACAAAAAAAAAATAATTCCATTCTAAAACAAGAAATGAGATTTATGGCTGGAATTTCTTAACAATGAAAAGGTACTGCACAGGAAGTCTTGTAGATGAACTTTCTGTCCCACCCATTAATTCCCAAAGAAACACACAGAGGTTAATATTAATTATAAACTGTTTGGTCTATTAGTTCAGGCTTATTATTAACTAGCTCTTACAACTTAAATTAACCCATAATTCTTGTCTGTGCTTAGCCACGTGACTTGGTACTTTTTCTCAGTAAGGCATTCTCATCTTGCTTGTTCCGCATCTGGCTGGCGACTGACTCTCTACCTTTTCTCTTCCCAGAATTCTCCTAGTCTGGTTACCCTGCCTATACTTCCTGCCTGGCTGCTGGCCAATCAGTGTTTTATTAAACGAATGTGAGTAACAGATCTTTACAGTGTACATTATCTCATAGCAAAGTCTACTCCAACACCAGTAGTTTTACCAATGAAAAGTGAGAAAATCAATTTAAGAATATACTGTCATGTGGCTAAGCTGGACCATACACATAGGATTATTTTATTCTAAACACCGTGCTTTCTCTACTATATCTTATGATCATAAATAATTATCTCACTAACTATAACATGGTTTTGTCACATAAGACAGTTAAAATAACTGCAACTTTAAAAAAAAATTACATCTCAAAAAATAGGTGAAAGTAATTGTAAACAAGAAACCTAAAGAGATATATCAACAAAATGCTTGATGTGACTTTTTAATAATCTCATTCAGAATAAGCAAAATGTAAAAGTATATTCTTAAGACAACTAAGGCAAATTGAATGTAAAATATTGCATAGCACTAAGAAATTGTTAATTTTGTTAGATACCACAGTGTAATTACTCTAAAATAAATCCCTTATCTGCTAGAACCATGTAATGAAGTATTTGCTAATGAGATAATCTATTCAGTTATTTGCTATTAAATATCACAGGGAATAAATAAATCAAAGCCTAGAGAAATATGCTGGCAAATGTGAATAATGTCAGCGATCATGCAGTCGAGGGTTAGCTATTCTGCATTTGTAATACTGAATTTTTCTTTTTATGGCATCTTGCTATCTAGTCCAAGCTAGCCTGGAACTCATGGTCTTCCCACCATGAGTTCCCACATTCATGCCAGAAGAATAGGCAGGTACCATCATGCCTATTTTTAAATTATTTTTTACAGATTTTTTTTGTTTAAATATAAAATGTACTTATTACATATGGTGTTCTGCCTGCATGTGTGCCTACACGCCAGAAGAGGGCACTAGATCTCATTATGGATGGTTGTGAGCCACCAGGTGGCTGCTGGGAATTGAACTCAGGACCTCTGGAAGAGCAGCCAGTGCTCTTAACAGCCGAGCCATCGCCCAGCCCCAGAATGGGTTTTGAATGTATTTATTGAGCCTTTATCACAGAAAAGATATCATCAATATAATCATTAAATGTCTAGTTTTCTTTTTATTTTAAATTGAAGAATAATAGAAATGCCTTATCACAAATCTGTAAGACTTGGTAGTTTCTGGATCATGCTTCTCCTCTACCTTCAAAGGTTTGGAACGCTGAGATCTGTAAAATTTCACCTTATACTTAACATGAGGATCTTACTACTTTGTGTAGCAACTCCAGAATGCTTGACAGAATGATTAAAAAGGAGATTTAGTTTCAAAGATCATAGTGTATCATGGTGAGGAGGTCACAGTGTGACACAGCAGTTTACATTATGTCTGTTGGGAAGGAGAGAAAGCTCTTAGGCCTGCTGGTTCTTTCTTCTTTCCCTGTGCTATTCCAACTGAACCTCAGCCTACCACATTCCAATACGTCATCCTGCCTTGTTTAGTTCTCCTGTCAACAGCCAGGTGATGGCACACACCTTTAATCCCAGTACTTGGGAGGCAGAGGCAGGCATATCTCTGATCTACACAGTGAGTTCCAGGACAGTCAGGACTATATAGAGAAATCTTTTATCAAAAAACAAACAAACAAAAAAAACCCAAAAAACCAAACCAAACCAAACCAACCAACAAACCAAAACAAAATAAAACAAAAAAAAAAAAAAAGAAAGGAAAACAGAAACACTCCTGTCAATATCTTCTGAGGAGCATTTTCCAATCCAATAATGTTGAGGATCAAGAATAACTATCACACATTGGCATAAAATGAAACTTCATTTCCCCTCTATTTTTGAACCAAAATTCTAAGAAGATACGTAAAATTCCACTGGACCCTAGACACAGCCGATAGGCTATGAAATTGCCAATTTTAGATATATTAAAAACTATTAATGCATTACTGTAGTAAAATACACTTAGACTCTTTTTGTACACTGTGAAGATAGGTCTTTGGAAAGGCACATTCCAATTGATGTAATAAAGAGCTGAATGGTCAAGAGCTAGACAGGAAGAGATTAGACAGAACTTCTGGGCAGAGAGAACGTAAAAGATAAAGCAAGCATAGGGGAGATGCTGGAGGAAATGGAAAGGAAGCAAGACATGCAGGAGGAGAGGTAAAAGCCACAAGCCACATGGTAGCATGTAGATTATCAGAAATGGATTACTTTAAGTTATAAGAGCTAACTAGAAAAAAGCCTAAACTAAGACTGAGCTTTCATAATTAACAAAATGCCTTTAGCAGAGATACATCTTCACAGTGAACCAAAAGACTATCCCCGGCATACACACATGCACAAGTGCACATATCTGCCCACACACCAGTGTGATCAATCATGTTTCAAGGTAGAATTCTCCAGTCTTTCTACTAAGAAATTACAAAACATGAAGAAACAAAGATAATACAGACAAAAATGTAAAATATGAGTATTATAGATGTACGTTGGATAGTTAGTATATTTTTAAAAATTTCCTGAACTTGGAGAGGCTTGCTGTCTCTTATGACACCAGTGAGATTTACTGTCATACCTTAGTTTAGCACAGCAGCTCCTAACCTGAGAGCCACAACCTCTTTGGGGGTCAAATGGCCCTTCCACAGGGGTTGCCTAAGACCATTGGAAAACACGGATATTTACATTATGATTGATAACAGTAGCAAAATTACAGTTATGAAGTAGCAAAGAAAATAATTTTATGGCTGGGGGGATGACCGCACCATGAGGAACTGTATTAAAGGGTCGCTGCATTAGGAAGGTTGGGAACCTCTGCTCTAGTAGTATTCCTGTCACCCATTCAGGTTCTGCTTTAGAATATTTGAAGGCAAATAACAGCAAAGGTCCAATCGTATGGGACTGATCTAATGGGCGCTCACCAAGGCCAGCTGGACTGGGACTGATGGAGCATGTGATCAAACTGGACTCTCTGAACGTGGCTGACAATGAGGGCGGACTGAGAAGCCAATGATAATGACACCGGATTTTGATTCTACTGCATGTACTGGCTTTGTGGGAGCCTAGCCTGTTTGGATGCTCACCTTCCTAGACCTGGATGGAGGGGGGAGGACCTTGGTACTTCCCATAGGGCAGGGAACCCTGACTGTTCTTAGGACTGGAGAGGGAGGGGGAGGGGGAGTGGGAGGGAAATGGGAGGAGGTGGAAATTTTTAATAAATAAATAAATTAATTTAAAAACGTCCAGTTGTAGGGAGTTAAGGCAGCAATAGTTAGAGCAACGATCAGAACAGAGTAGTTTCCTGGGATAGGAATCTTAGCTACTGGTGCTAAACAATAACAACCCTAAAACATCAGCTGCAAGATAACAAAACAGGATATATTGCATTTGCAATATTCTTAGGTAGATCTCCTAGGGGTATAAGCAGATAGAAACACAGAGCCACCTCTATAGGGAGCTTTGTGTTGCTGATGAGGAGGGTGCAGCAAACATGGACTCATATATGAAGGTCAGAGCACAACAGAAAATGGAGACTTTTCCGTTTGTCTCACCCATGTAGCATTCCGTTTCCCCACTAATAAAGCGCCCACAGGCTTGAAAACAGGGCTGCTCTAGAAATAAAAATGTGAGAACAGGCTTCTGGCTGTGAATACGTTGCTCTCAGAGTACCGCATGATTTCAGCCGTGAGGAAACCCAAGGAAGAGGACAAGTTGGAACTTGATCTGAGCCTGCTGCTCTGCCTCTAGCTTTGTAGCCTTGGGAGGGGGGAACTAAGTTTTCAACATCTACGAAACGGGGGACAATAACTTCCCTTGATGGCAAATAACTGTGCCTAAATTAACTTCTCGAACAAGAAAGTATTATTTATGTTTACCATAAAACTCTAAGGTTGGTTTAACAACAGTGACATTTTAATTGGCGAATAGCTACTGCAATGTGCTTGAAGATTTATAGCTTTTCTCCATCTAGTTTCACCATTTAAAGACTCTTCAACATCATTGCTGGGTTATTAGGGCAACACAGACATACATATGTGACTCTAAAAAGCACAGCAGCCATCTGGTCTTCTCACCCACTTGAATGTCTAGTGAAGGAATGGCCTTTAAGTGGTTAAAAGTTCAGCCGTAAAAATAGCTGGGAAGCTCTCTACAATTTGCCAGCTAGGTTGAGATGCTTAAGTGAGATCTCTTGTCAGCAAGAAAGGTGATCTGAAGAATGAACAAAAATAGCTTGTGTTCAACAGCTGTGATGTCTATAATTGATAAGCTGAGATCATCTCTCATCAGATTACCGTGGTGTACACGCGAGAATGAGTTTGTCAGATGTATGTTTAGTAGTTATTTGACAACCAAGCTTTGTTAGACACATTTCTTAGTGCACTGTTTACATATAAACAGTCTGACTTGAGATTTCATGTTTGAGGAATGTGATCACGGAATTCTATTGGCATGCACAGAGTCACAAATGTTTGACTAGCCTTTAATAATTTATCCCCAAATAGCAAATAATCCTTTTTCTGTGTGTTTTAAAATTATTTTTTCATGGGCAAAACTGCAAGTGTTTATAATGCTTTGATATGTGTGTGTATGTGTTCAGGCAATGGCTAATTGGAACTAATGTAAATAGGAAGCTTCATACTTTTTCTGCAGTAAGAAGCAAATAATCTTCAAGTATGGAAAGATGGGTCGACACTAAATAATGAGGACATTAGAGCAAGGAGAGAAGGAGGAAAGGGGAGGGAGGGAAAGATTGCTTGAATGTTAAGTTATTTGCACGTCTCTAATACTCTGGTCATTTATGTTTTTGTTTTCCTCTTACTATTCTTTCACTTTCATCTTCAGTACACATTTTTAATTTGTGCTTTTATATCATTCTTGCTCCTCGCAATACTTTTATTACCTGTGTTTTGCGTTTACTGGAACAGGTAACTTATTTTCATGTTTCTTTTTACTACGTTTCCCTTGCCCAATCTCTCATACATGTACACACACATATATGTACATACAAACATGTGCTCACACGTGCCGGTGCTGAAATATACTTAGGGCTGTATCTGTGACTTTATTAGGCAATTTTGTTTCAATCAGCTAAAACCAACAGTGCTGGAGAGGGTGTCTTCTATCTATGTAACGGATTGTCTACATAACTGCATGGAGAAGGTGTCTTTTATCTATATGACATGATGGTCTACATAACTGCATGAGGAAAAGAAGTAAAGGAGAAGATATGACTGCTCCTAGGTATGTGGGGCTCGTTTGATGTCAACTTGACATACAAACTAGAATTATCTGAGAAAAATGCCTCTATAAGATCCAGTTGTAAGGGGCTGGAGACATGATGGTTCAGGGGTTAAGAGTACTGACTGTTCTTCCAGAGGATCCTAATTCAATTCCCAGAACCCATGTGGAAGTTTGCACCTTTCTGTAACTCCCGTTTCAGGGGACCTGACACCCATGGCAAAAACGAGAAAAAGAGAGAGACACACACAGAGACAGAGACAGACAGAGACACACACACAGAGAATAAAGATCCAGCTGTAAAGCATTTTTTTAATTAAGAAATTAATTAAGGGAGGCTGGAGAGATGGCTCAGAGGTTAAGAGCACTGGCTGCTCTTCCAGAGGTCCTGAGTTCAATTCCCAGCAACCACATGGTGGCTCACAACCACCTGTACTGTGATCTGGCGCCCTCCTCTGGTGTGCGGGCATACATCGAGGCAGAATGTTGTATACATAATAAATAAATCTTAAAAAAAGAAATTAAGAAAATGACTAATTAATGATTAATGGGGGAGGGCCCAGCCCATTGTGGGTGGTACCATCCCTGGGCTGATGGTCGTGAATTCTATAAACAAAGCAAGTCATGCAAGCCATGGGGAGCAAGCTACTAAGCAGCATCCCTCCATGGTCTCTGCACCAGCTCCTCCCTCTAGGTTCCTGCCATGTTTAAGTTTCTACCCTGACTTCGATGATGAGCAGTTTTACTACTGTGGAAGTGTAAGCAGACTAAACCCTTTCTTCCCCAACTTGCATGTTGGTCGTGTGTGTGTGTGTGTGTGTGTGTGTGTGTGTGTGTGTGTTCACACCAATGCAAAACCTAACTAAGAACGGTGGAAAAGGTTTACTGTAGACAAAAATGGACAGAGGCAGGCAGAGGCAGAGACGTCTGGGAGGGTTCAGAATGAACAAGGCCATACTGAGCATGGCCATGTGAGGAGAGGTGGGAGGGAGAGCAAGAGAGGAGCCTGGATCAGTGTAGCCAAAATGTCTTGAGTTATATAGGGGCCAGAGGAGTTGAGGATAAGGGTCAGCCCAGTCTCTGGGCTGCAGAGTTCAGGGTAGGCGGCGGGGGTATGTCAGCCAGGAGGAGCCTGTAAGATGGGGATGGAGAAATACCGGGACAACCTGGCGGCCAGCATCACCTCTGATTCATTAATAGGCGGCCCCAGGCTCGCCGTTTGTCCCGGTTTTGAAACCTAACAATAACACGACTAGAAACTACAAAATAAGCGTGAGTTATAAAATAATGGGCCACCATCTGAAGAGGGTAGAGACTGGAATGTCCCCAGACAAACAAGCCTTGACCGGAGGCGCATCCCAGGGGGTAAGGGAGGGCCGCCCACCCGAGTCCACCCCTGCCAGCCCCAGGCAAGTCTGTTTGCACCCCTGCGCCCCCACTTCTCTTCAGGTTCTCCTTCCGTCTCGGCCGCGCTCAGATTCACCCCTCCCAGCGTCACTCCCACGGACTTTCCTCGGGGCGCCGCGGCTCCGTGACCCAGGCCCACGTCCCCCCTGCGCCCCGGCTTCTCTTAGCCCCACCGCGCCCCGCGCCCCTGGCGTCCCCGTCCCGCCCCCCGGGCCCGCTGCACTGTGGGTAGGCGGCGGTGGCTGCGGCGGCGGCGACGCTGAGGGCCCGCGGCCGAGGGAGGCGGTGCGCGGAACGGAACATGGCTGAGAAGCAGAAGCACGATGGGAGGGTGAAGATCGGACATTACGTGCTGGGGGACACACTGGGCGTCGGCACCTTCGGCAAAGTGAAGAGTGAGTGCAGCGACGCGGGCGGGAGGCCGGGCGGCAGGTGGAGCGCCCGCGGGCGAGCCGGGGCCCCGGCACCTCGCGCTGCATCCGGGCGTGGGTCGGGGAGGGGGGGCGGCGTTTTAGGCCATGCCTCGGCGGTCCTTTCGAGCCCCCTGTTCCCATCTCTACCCCTCAGAGTATTTGTCTGCAGAGCTGGGCGACTGGCCCAGTCCGAAGGGCTTTGAAGCATGGGGAGGATGGGGGTCACCGCACCCGTGGGTTGGGAGTGGGTCTCCCACTCTTGCCAGGTGCCCTGCGAGGAGCGTCACCTGTGGCCTCAATCCTTTAATGTGGCGCGGTCAGGGTGCGGTCTTCACCTTAAAGGTGAGAGACCGCAAGCCCCAAGGCTTCCGCGACACGCCCAAGGTCACAGAGAATTGGCAGATTCAGGGTCTGACATCCGAGACGCCCTCCAATTTTGGCCTTGTTGAGAGGCCCCTGCCTTCCCCAGATTCTTCCCTGGTACAGGCTTTTGATGGTGGAGTTGACTGGGGGCCCTTGCTTGAGCCAGGAGGTGAGGGGGGGAGGGTCCCTTCTGCTGGGTGTGTGAAACGCTGGAATGCAGTCAGTTGGGCAGCACTTTGGGGGTCCCCCATTTTTGCGGGCTGATTGGTGTGTGTAAACTGTTTCGAGGAAGGCTTCTGGGGTCAGGGCTGGCCAAACGTTCCTTTGTGCTGGAATTTGGGGCCGAAGATGTCAGAACTGCTTAGGCAAGTATTTTTGAGGTTTTTATTTATTTATTTACTTTGGCGAAAGGATTGCAACTGGGGCTTAGCAAAAAAACAGACGGCTTTGGAAATTTCACACTGTACTTACTAGTTAAGTATTAAACTTTCCTTTGCTTTCTTATTAGTTCGTAAGAGTCGCATGGGGCTTGATTACCTGTTTTAACAGCTCTTGTTGAAAACGCGTGGTAGCAAGTTGAGAATTAAAAGTGAAACATTAGCTTTCTTCGGTGTTGAATAAACGTTGGGTAAACAGTCCAGAAATGTCGTGCTGAGGTTTGCTTTACTGGAGGTTAGAAGCAGAAAGGAGAGAGAGACTTGTCATTTCAGCAAGGATTAACACCCGTTTTCTTGGTACATCTAATACCCATTTGTACAAAGAGAAAACACTTATTGAGCGCTCTTAGCTTGCGAGGCACTGTTCCAGGCAATAGAGTTCTAGGAAGAACAAAACCTGGGCTTTCTACCGTGGCGATCAGAACACACGTGTGAAGCCTATCTCCCCCGTGGCGACCAGAACACACCTGTGAAGCCTCTCTCCCCCGTGGCGATCAGAACACACCTGTGAAGCCTATCTTCCACCTGTGAAGCCTATCTTCCCCCGTTGCGATCAGAACACACGTGTGAAGCCTGTCTCCCCAACCATTCACGAAAGGATAATAGCTGAAGGAAGGGCAGTTGTGTGAAGCTGGCAGATTATAATGAAGAGGTCACATTTTTGTAAAGACCTAAACTGTTTGGAAAATTCTTTGAAGTCTTGTGAAAGGCTGTGACGTTGAGATGAAGCTGAGTCGGGATCTTGGGAGAAAAGTGGATAGTCAGGGGATGATGATGATCCAGAGATTACTGATGTTAGCAACATCTTTGCTGAGAACTGCTTTGTTAGGACTTCACACGGTTAAGCCAAACTGCTGTTTTGCCATTTTAGGGTAAGTTATATAACTTCGCCTTATATCCTCTCAAATTCTGTTAAGTGCTTTTGTTGGCTCAGCCCATCGTCAAAGGATAATTTAAATCTATTTAGGTTATGTTCTCTGGTTCTGAGCACCAGCTTCCTAAAATATAAATGTAACAGAAGGAACCTTTGATTTCTGAGAAAAATGAGTGTGGCTGGAACTTTCCTGGCATTATTTGATTGTCCCTAAAGAGCTTTTTTTTTTGGTTTGTTTGTTTTTTGAGACAGGGTTTCTCTTTGTAGACCTCAAACTCACAGAGATCCCCCTGCCTCTGTCTCCCGAGTGCTAGGATTAAAGGCGTGTACCACTATCACCTGGGGTGTGTGCCATTATCACCCATCGTGATAAATTACCTTTAATTGTCAGAGTCATGTGAGGTAAACTCTTCTAGGAAGGGAATCTTAATGAAGGATCACTTAGATCAGGGTAGCTTGTGGGCATGTCTGTGGGGAATTGTCTTGGTTATATTAACTGAAGTGAGAAGACCCACCCATTCTGCGCAGCACCATTCCCTGAGTTTGGGTCCTGGATGTAGAAGTGTAGAGAGAGGCCCAGGCATGAACAAACATGCATGCATGTATTTTCTCTCCGCTCTTGACTGCGGATGTGGCTGCTTCAAGTTCTTTCCTTGACGTCTCTGAAATGGACAGAGCTTAGAATTTTGAGTTAAAACATAACCCTTTCCCCATTATGTTGCTTTTAGTCAGGGTGATTTATGACAGACGTTAAACTCAGACCCGTGGTTTGTAATCAGTACAACTACAGTAGTTCAGTTAATTTAAGGGACAGGTGAAACAAAGTGTGAGCATCTAAAAAATACGTTTTACTTGTCATTCGACAGTCTTGTACTTCTATATAATGTGCTTTTAGTTAAATCCACCCCACGCTCTCTCCCCTCCAACTTCGTTCATACACCACCACCACCACTTTGCCCTTCCAACTTTATGTTCTCTTCAACCCCTGAGCCCACATGGTGCCGCCAGACTGTGCGTGAGTATAGGGCCAACCACTGGAATGTGGGCAACCTATTAGGGGTCACATCTGAAGAAAGCTAGTCTCCAACCCCCAGCCCCATGAGCAGCTGTCAGCTTCTAGTAGCTTCTCTGCCAGGAGTGCACCTTCATGAGCGCCTCCCCTAGCCAAGGCATGAATGTATATATATGTGTGTGTGTATGTATATATACACACATACATGTATATATTAAAACATTATTGAGGTATGCTTTACATAGCATAAAGTCACTGAATGTTAGTATACAGCATACAGTTGAAGTGCATAGTGTACAGTTAAACAGTTTTTTTAGTAATTTTACCAAGTACAACAACTGTCATTGTAGCTTAGCTGTAGAACATCATTTTGCCCATTTGCAGTTAAACCCATTCCCACCCATAATCCTGGATACCACTAATCTATGGCTAGTATGTATAAAATGTCTTTTCTGGAAACTAAGAATTGGGATTATTGAGTCTTTTTTTTTTGGTTTTTGAGACAGGGTTTTTCTGTAGCTTTGGAGCCTGTCCTAGAACTCCACCTGTAGATCAGGCTTGCCTTGAATTCACAGAGATCTGCCAGCCTCTGCCTCCCGAGTCCTGGGATTAAAGGCATGTGCTACCACCACCCTGCTGAGTGTGGAGCCTCTTATGTCTAGCTTTTTGAGCAATGTTTTTGAGGTTCATACCTAGCATAGTCTCACTAATTGGTTACTTTTATTGTTGAGTAGTCTCCCGCTGTATGTGTGTGGCACCGCTCCCCTTCCCACACATTCACTAGCTGCTGGACATTGTCTTGACATTAAACGCTTTTACAAATAGTACGTCCATGAGCAGTCACGGGCAGTCTGTGTGTGGACGTGTGTTGTTTCCTTGAGAAAACACTTGGGAAACAAGCGAAGGGAAGAAAGATACAGTTCATCCACATTTGAGAGCTTTCAGTGCGTCCTTCCTTGTTCTGTGTTGTCATGAGGCAGAACACAGGACAGGGAGCATAGGTGGCACCTCACCAAATACCAGGCCACCTCCTACTTTCTCTTACCACCCCGTCAGGCCCTCATGCTATGAGCACAGCAAGGGTTAGTCTGTTACTGAAGACAGAGTCCTCATAGACCGTTCCCCGTCAGTAGTGCCACCAACTAGAGACTTTTGGGGAACAATTCATATCTTCATATCCAAATCTTAAGGATGGGGACATGTTTTTTTTTTTTTTTAAATCTTGAATAAATGATTAGGAGTAGAATTGCTGGTTCCTATCATAGCTTTATTTTTTTAACTTTTTGAGAGACTGACAAACTGTTGTACTAGTTTGTATCCCCACCAACATTTTTCTCCGTTTCTTTACTGACACCTGCTACTGTTTGACTTGTTACAGCTATTCCACTTGGTGTGAAATAGCTCATTTATGTTTAAACTTTGCATTTTACTAGTGACTAATGGTATTGTCCATCTTTTCATTTATTTTTCTATCATACACATTTTCTTAGATGAAATTTGCATATTACTTGTTTTGGTGGTTTTTTCTGTTTGCTTTTGTTTTTGGAAACAAGGTCTTGCTATGTGATATGACTGTCCTGGAATTTGCTATGTAGACCAGGCTGGCCTCAAACTTTAGAACTCGGGGGCTGGAGAGATGGCTCAGTGGTTAAGAGCATTGCCTGCTCTTCCAAAGGTCCTGAGTTCAATTCCCGGCAACCACATGGTGGCTTACAACCATCTGTAAGGAGGTCTGGTGCCCTCTTCTGGCCTGCAGGCATATACACAGACAGAATATTGTATACATAATAAATAAATAAAATAAATAAAAAAAAACTTTAGAACTCATAGAGAGCTGCCTGCCTCTGACTCCCAAGTCCTGGGATTAAAGGTGTGCACCCCCAACCTAGCTATTTGCTCCATTTTTGGTTGGGGTGTGCTATATGACTTGAATAGGGTTTATCCTGTATTGGAATTTGATTCCTACATTGCATTGAAAGGTGCTGGGACCCTTATGAGGTCATTAGGTTCTTAAGAGGAATCAGTGCTTGCCACGCACCGCAACCCCCCTCCCCCCCAGTGTCTGCGCTCTGTGCGCTGGCACCCAGTTCTCGAGCTTCGGGCAAGGGGCTGGAGGTTAAAATACACAGACACACAGACAGCGACATGGGTCATCCTTGAATTCCCCAACAATGTCCCCTTTATTGTGTTCAGGGGCAGATCATATAGCGATAGCCACGCCCCAGCCAAACCCATCAGAAACCACTCTCCTGCCATCAGGAACTCCTGAAGGTCTCGTGCTCAGAGCAGCTGTAGGCACTCTGATCAGGGGATTACAAGAAATTCAGGATCTGGGGTCTCACTGCTCCCAACAAGTGCTTCTTTTTAGTAGGTTAAGTAATGGTGGGATAGAAGTGATTATAAAGCAACTTTACCCTTTGTGGTTTGTGGCTTTCCCATGCACTTGCGTGTCCTACTTTTCTGGAACCATGAAGTTGTTCCCAGAAGCTGAGTAGATGCTGGCACCATGCTGGTAGGCTTCCCAACCTCTGTCCCCACTAGCCAAAATAAACGGCCTCATTTAATAACTTACCTCCTCTCAAATATGCTGGATACCAGTGGAAGACAGGCTAAGACAAGTTGCTCATCAACTTTTAAGCTGAATTAAAAGGATTTAAAAATAATGAACAAACTTTTGCTACAAGTTTCTTGCTGAATATGTGTTGCAAATATGATTCTCTGTGCTTTGTAGGACCTCCCCCCCCCCCGCCCGTCTTCATTCATTTCTTAGGAACTTATGTATCCCATATTGGCACCAAACTCAATAAGTTGCCCAAGTGATAGGATTAAAGGCATGCGCCAGCATGCCCCATGTAAGAGGTTCTCAGGCGGGCTAGGCAATCGCTCTGTCAGCAGAGCTACAGCTTCAGACCGATTTTTCATTTTCTTAGTTGTTTTTTTTTTTTTTGAAAAAAAAATTCTGAAGTTCCGAGTTCAAATTTGTCATTTTAAAAAAAGTGGATCATATCTGTGAGTTCTAAGGAAAAACGTTGGAGGTGGGGTGTCAAATATTTGATACCATAGTTAAAAAATCTTTGCCTAGGAGGTCTGAAAGATTTGTGGCTTACTATGTTTTCCTATGCATAATTGATTGTTCCGGCGTTTACTTGTACTTCATTCCTAAGTATGTATTGTGACTTCATTCCTAAGTATGGTATGCGGTGAAGCTGAAGGTGGCCTTACTGTGTGGTTAGCCACTTGTCTCAGCATGTTTTGCTGAGAGCTCATACGTTTTTAATAGTTCTAGATTTAGATTTTATAAAATTAATCTCTACTATAAAACCTTAATAGTGGATTGTCAAATTTTATGTGGCAATAAAAAAGATGTGGAAGAGAGGAGCGAGGCCCATTTTATGTGCTTTCTCTCAATAGCTATTATTTGGAACTCTTGTAAGTTAGACATGCTCTGTTATTCTCGAACTTACCTAAAGGTGGTAGAACTAGAATAGGTCTTTTGTATATGACTGGCAAAGACTGGCTGAAGGAGATTTATACTTGTAATGCCAATTATTAACTTAAAAAGAAGCACTTGTTTTCAAGGTGAAGCCCGCTAGGCTGGCCTGTGAGAGAACGGTTATGTTTGTGCACCAGTAGGTGCTTCGCGGGTCCATCTGTCTAGTCAGCAGAGTGCCTAGAACACTGGTCTTTCGGCTTTTCAGGTAGTTATCCATGAGACCTAGCTTTCAGGAAATAAGTAAATATTTCACTAGTTCCCCATTTATTTTTGAAATGAAACATTTCAAAATATAAATAACAAGTTCTAAATGGCCACTTGGAAGACTACAAGTTACACCTATGTTTTTCTTCAGATTTATTTTTTATTTCTGATAGTCTGAAGGCCCCGAACAGTTCCATCTCTGTCCTTGTCTTTCTGTTCTAAACTTATAAGGACCTTGACAAAGTCGGCAGTAACCTGACTTGGAAATGAGATTGACTTGAAATTACTTGTATTTAATTGCTGACCTCGCTTTACTAGAGATCAGATTAGTTGAGAATAGAGTGGGAATACGGATATGTCAGATGTAAGCAAAGGGAAGCACAGCTATATGGCAATGTGTAGGTCTTCATCTCAGCACTCAGGATCTCAGCACTCAGGCTAAGGATGGGAGGATCCTGGGTGTCAGTCCAGCTTTGGCTACACAGTCAGTGCCTGCCTCAAAAATAAAGCAGACAGCAAAAAATAAAATAGCAAAGGGAAATAAGTTTTTTAAAAACTATAAACTATATTGTAATTACTATGCTATGTACATTTGGGTTTATCGATCCCCAGAGTAGTCTTCTGTCACAAGTGGTATATGCGTGCCGGGCATGTCTGCAGAGACATGGCACTTGCACGCACATGCTCTTCAGTGTACAGACGTTGGAGACGGATGACGCAGTGCGGAACTTGGCCTGTCACGAGTCAGGTGTGGTGGCATGTGCCAAACTCATAGTTCCTTACACAGCTGTGAGAAGTACATGGAAATACGTAGCTCAGAGGCCCTCATATTCACAGCTACATTGTGAGCATTAGCTGTGATCTGGTTCCAAGAATGGAACTTTATTTGATGAGAGGAATTTGTGAATAAAGAGGCTGAGAAATTCCTAGCTGTGTAGCCACTGCTCACTTTTCACGCTCTCCCACTCACGAAGGCAAGTGTGAAGGCACATTGTGTTCATCTCATGTAGAATACCGTGTCCTAAATCCCCAGAGGGGATCAGGGCTCAGTTCCGTGGACCTTGTCATGTTCTTGTGCTGACACGGGGCTGCTTTTCCTTATTTTTGTTGCTGTCACTGCGTGAGTAAAAACAGGCCAAACTGTGGCTTCTCTTGTGCTTCTAGCCAGCTGAGGGAATGCTCTGCTGAGTGATACTACCTCAATGCCCTGCGATCCCTGTGCTTTCCATAATGATAGGGAAAATATTTTTGCAGAAAAAAATTAATTTTTGAAGTCAGGTAGGTAATTTAATTTGATCTAGCAGAAAGATCTATCTCAAATCCTTTATGAGATAATTAGTAAGTGGGTACCAACACTGAATGTTCTGTAACAATGAGAGCAAATCTTAGCACATTGAGATCCAAATATGAGAGAAAGTTTATGAATCAGGTTTGTACTTTTCTATTTAGGCAAATGAGGTGAATATGCAAAGCAGTATTTATTTTGATGTGTGGTAAACCATCTTATTTTTAGCATGGTGCTAGTGAGGAAGGAATTTCGGGGAGTTTTTATCTCTGCTAATAATAGAAACCTTCTTCCCTGCTTCAAGGGAGCAGTCTCCTTGCCTAAGCAGAGACTTGTTTAATGGTGCTCGCCTCTGATAGATTTTCATTTGTTTCGTTTGGTGGTGCCTTTGCTTTTAAAGTTCTAAAAATACTTTCTTTCAATGAATCTTAGATTTTTAAAATCAGCCTTGTATGTAGCTAAAAACACTTAACAAAATTTACATCTCTTATTCCAAATGCTAGTGTGCTTTGTTATTAAAATATTTGCTCTTTGGGTTATTGTCATTTTATGTATTATTAAAACCCAGTGAGCTGTATGTGTGCATTCGGTACTTCTGTCTTTTTCTAAATTGTAAATTTTCCATCAACCAATTAAAAATGGTTACCATAGTGGAAGGATAATGAAATTAAATGTTTACTTATACCCCCAATTCTTTTTTCTAAATTCTTACTTTATTTGTGCAGTTCTATTAGTATGCGTTGTTTCTGTTTTCCTTCTTGACTCTGCTTGAGTTGGTGCTGCATGAGATTCCAGAACTGATTTCGGTCCTCCCAAGGCAATGCCATAATGCCGCCAGTATATATTGTATATTTCCTGTGCTTAGTTATATTGACTAGCACAAATAATATTATTGTTATTAGTGTGGTTATAGACACTACTACAAAAAGCCGACTTACTAATTTAAATGAAATGAGAATGTTACCACAATTTGCTTAAATGATTCTTGTTTCCTACTTAATGTCTTAAGTTACTATGATATGATGAGCCTATCTTCTCTCCAATTTGTCCTCTCTTCATAGCCTGTTCCAGTGCTTTGTGAGTTGTTAGATAATCTCACAACTAGACTGCATACTATCAGTTGATTTCAGCAAGAAAGTTGGCTGTTGTTCATAGTAGCTTTGTGATTAAGATAAAACGTGCTCTGGATGGTTTATTGCTGTTGAATTACTGTCCTCAGAGGAGTCAGGTACGATCAGGAAGGGCATGCTCTCTTTATACTTGAATTGTCTTAATTTATTTTTAGTTTTAGTTATGTGTATCTGGGTGTATGTGCAGGTGCCTGCAGAGGCCAAAGGTATTGGACCCTCTAGCTAGAGTTACAGGCAGTTGTGACCTGCCTGAGAGGTGCGGGGAATTGAGGTCCTCTGGAAGAGGAGTAGATGCTTTTAACCACGGAACCATCTCTCTAGTTCATACAATTGAGTTTATTTAAACGATTTTGACATGACCTTAGGTCCAATAAGAGTTGCTGTTTAGGGTGGCAAAAAGCTAGATGAAGTAACTAGTAGACAAACTATATCACTATTTTAACTGAATAGATCACTGTTTTAACTGAATAGAATATTTAGATTGCTATATAAAACCCAGAAAAGTGAAATTCAGTAGGAACAAGTGTCAAATCTAGCTCTTAGGTTAAAACCCAAACCAAAACACAGGTGCTGCATAAAGAATGGAACAATTGATAGTAGTTCCAAAGACTCAGAGTTTTTTTTTTTTTTTTTTTTTTTTAAGGTGACCACAAGCTCAAGGACTAGGTATTATGAATGCTTAAATGATAAAATTGTTTCCAGGCAGAAAACAGATGTGCAGAGACAATATCGATTGGCAGTTGTAGTTTTGTTTCATCATACTTTAAGTCAAATTTGGAATAATAGGTTCAGTTCTTGGTGTTACAGCTTGGAAAAAATATAGCCAGCTGTGATTCATTCTGACAGTAAGCTTCATCTCTAGGAGAACTCCACAAGTGTGCGTGCAACCTTTTATAGACGGATGCAAGGAGGTGCATTATGGGCCGCAGTGAGGGTTGTTTCCAGGCACCTGTACCATGCATCAGTGAGATTTGCTATTGACCCATTTACTCGGGTGTAGATGGTCATCCAGCAGGCTCATTACCGCAGACTACCTAGTTTCCGTGGAAGGTAGGCATAGCTGCCTGTGATGTGCTTGTCAGCTTTAGCGTTCTGTCTTTGTGCATTCATTTCCCCCAGTGTTATTGACGTCTACCCTGACTATAGCTTGTATGAAATGAACTTTCTGCCTAAGAACAACTAGAAAACTGGAGGAGAAACCCCAAGTAACTCCACAGCCATCTGTTTGAAGGCAGCCAAAACTATTTCAAGGAAACCTTCTGAGAAGAAAAATCCTCTGGCGTGAACTTGACGTTCTGAGAGGTTTGCTCATACGTGAGGTGTAAATGTGAGACTCAAGCCATAGCCAGAAGAGAGACCTGAGCAGGTCTAGTCCTGAGGAGAAGATAGAGTTAATTCCTTGGTAAGCATGTGAGTTTATGGTTCCAATACTTGGAAGATGAAAAATTCTCTTCATGATCTGTTTAATCCCAGACTAAGAATGTCTACTTCCTGTCTTCTGTAAAGGAAAGAAAGTCAAGTGGGGTCTCTACAGATGTTCACACACGACATTCAGCATTGTAGGAGAGTTCTGTGGTAACAGGAAATACATGAAAGTGATTCATATTTTAAAGTTACCAGACATGAACTTTAACTTACTCATATGTTCAGGTAAAGTGTGTCCCCCCCCCCCACTACTGGACAAAGAAAATTTGTAGAACAGAAAAATGCAGTCATCAAAATAGAACTTTCTAGATGTTTTAACAGATTGGGCCATAGGGAGACAAAGAATGGAAAGAATGCATGAGACACAAATTGGAACACAGTGAAAGTCCTCTCTATTTATTATTGGAACCTCTACAGAAAAAGTTAATTGTAGGGTATGTGTGAAGAGAAAAATAGCCTTAGGTTTTCCTTTCTTAAGTGATATTTTAAAAATAATTATGTGTATGTGTGTGTCTCTGTGTAGGGGTTTGTGGCATATGTATGCAGTGTCCACAGAGGCTAGGAGAGTATGTCAGATTCCCTGGACCTGGAGTTACAGGCAGTTGTGATCCATACAAAGTGGATCTGAACTGAAGCCAGGTTCTCTGAAAGAGCAGTACATGGTCTTGTTGCTGAGGCATCTCTCCATTCCTGGGGGTTTCCTTCTCTAAAGAAACTTTTTTTTTTTGATATATACTAAGATAAATATGCTTATTCAGTTTGTCTACCAAACATCTAAAATTATTTAAGTTTTCTGTTTTTTTTTAAATATTTATTTATTTATTATGGACACACTATTCTGTTTGCATATATGTCTGTAGGCCAGAAGAGGGCACCAGACCTCATTACAGATGGTTGTGAGCCACCATGTGGTCGCTGGGAATCGAACTCCGGTCCTTTGGAAGAGCACACAATGCTCTTAACCACTGAGCCATCTCTCCAGCCCTATTTAAGTTTTCAAGACAGAGTTTCTCTTTGTAGCTTTGGAGCCTGTCCTGGAATTTGCTCTCTAGAGTAGGCTGGCCTCCAACTAACGGAGATCTACTTGCCTCTGCCTCCTGAGTGCTGGGATTAAAGGCATGTGCCACCACCGCTTGGCCTATTATTTATTATTATTATTGTTTGTGTGTGTGTGTGTGTGTGTGTATACAAGTACCTATTATGGTGAAAGTCTGGAGGTCAGAGGACAACTCTTGAGAATCAGTTCTGCCTTGCCAACTTGTGAGATGTCGGGAATTTTGTTTTTGTTTGTTTTCAAGACAGGGTTTCTCTGTAGCTTTGGAGCCTATCCTGGAACTAGCTCTTGTAGACCAGGCTGGCTTCGAACACACAGAGATCCGCCTCTGCCTCCCGAGTGCTGGGATTAAAGGTGTGCGCCACCACCACCTGGCTGAGATGTGAGGAACTTTGAATTCAGGTCTTTAGGCCTGTGTGCAAGAGTCTATAAACACTAATTCATCTTGCCAGCCCCTGAACATCATTTTTATGAAAATAACCTGTCATTGGGTAATTGACATTGGGCTGGAGGAACTATGGAAGAAGTGTAAGGCCATTTTTTTTACCAGCACAATCATAAGGAAACCGAAGCCTACTTCCAGCTTCCAGTTAAGGTGTCTGCTCATAGTGCATACACATGGCTCCCACTTGAGACTCTTGCTAGAGCTGACAGGATCCACTCATTGAGTGTCACAACCTAGTGTGCCTTGTGTGAAAACTGGGCTAGGAAGTAACAGTTGTGTGTTCTAAGGACTTGTGCGATCACATTATATCGATACTCTGTGTCCTAAATCCATCGTTGAACACCAAGTAAACTAAGAGTTAGAACATTTACTGTTGGATAAACACTACTTTGGATTCAGGAAAGACCAGTGATTGTCACAGCATGGGTATTGCACAGTCTTGAGGGGAAAGAGAAAGTAGACAGGAGTGATTTTTGAAGGTAAGAGGTGAAAGAAATAAACTCCCAATGTTTGCCATTTGATGGGAGGAAAATAAAGCCTAAAAATAAAGTAGCACATGTTTTGTTTGTTTTTAGTGGATAGCTTGGATTTGTTGCTAGCATAGCCACAGTAAAGGAAACACCAAAGTGAATCATCCAGTAAGTGAGAAAGTAATCCCAAATGAAAGCAAGAAACCAGTCTTAGTTGGGCTTCTCTTGCTGTGAAGAGACACCATGACCACGGCAACTCTTATAAAGAAGCATTTAACTGGGGCTGACTTAGAGTTGAGAGGTTTGTCTGTTATCATCATGGTGGGAAGCAGGGTCGCAAACAAGCAGACATGGTGCTGGAGAGGAAGCCGAGAGCCCTACAACCTGAACTGCAGGCAGCTGAAAGCAGTAGTTGGCCTGCTCGTGCCTACCTCCAGGGACTTGCTCCTCCAACGAGGCCACGACTAGTTTAGGGCCACACCTCCTAATAGTGCCCTCCCTATGGGGGCCATTTTTATTCAAGCCACCACAAAGCCCAAAAGGAAATGAAGGGCACTGGAGTGGACTGACAGCAGTAACTAAATAGATAACTATTTAGATATAGGTAATAGATAACAAAAATTCATCCTCTAAGATTTAAAATATATGTCGGAATTAAATACAAAGCTAAATGTGAGAGTAGCCCGATGTGTTCTAAAGTCCTTGCATTATCTGAGAAAAGCAAAACTCCAAATTTGTGCTAGACGTTAGTGAGTCAAGGATGCATGTTACAATATCAGGGGTAATCATTAAAATGAAACCTAAGGGCCCATGAGGTGAAAACTAGTTTTATGTCTCTTATTTTGTAGAGAATTTTAAATTATCCCACAACTCATTATAAGAGATTTTATGGAACTTGAAATTATATTTGTTTAATACATTAGAAGAAAATCCGTTCTTGCAGTTAGGGGGGATTCGTAGAACTGGAAAGGAAACGGAGATGAAGTTGTTGAGTGGGAACTGCAGGAGGAAATGGACACAGGACTGGAGCTGGAAAAACACGAGGCATGTGATGAGGAACTGGTGGTCATGCTCCCGCAGGGTCTCCAGTCCTCCAGAGCGAGCACAGGCAGAAAACGTTAGATCCTTTATCCGTGACTTGAGTGTATCTTCTAGCATTTTAAAATAATCTCTTTTACACTGGTGGACTTTTTCTGATTATGTCGTACCATAAGTGATTATGTAAATATTAAGCTATTTTTTAATGGGATTTTAGGTTCATTTAAGTTTTAAAGAAATATTTTAAAGTTACAGTCTAAAACCAGCATAAATAAAGATTTAAAAAAATAAAGCAAAAGCCAGGTGTGGTAGCACACACTTTTAATCCCAACACTCAGGAGGCAAAGACAAGTAGATCTTTTGTGAGTTCAAGGCTAACCTGGTCTACCTAGTGAGTTCCAGGACAGTCAGAGCCACATAGTGGGACTCTGTCTTAACCCCCCACCCACCTCCCAAAAAAGTAGAAATCAATATACCTTGAGGTTAAAGAAGTTAAGTATAGAGTTTTTATTTAAAAAAACAAAAAGTCCTCAGGCCTTTCCTGATTGATTTAAAATAGCCTGTGTTTTTTCTCTTTATGTGCTTTATTTTCTTAATTTATTGCCATTGAACCAACATTATTTCATATGCTTGCTTATTATTTATATTCTCTACCAGAGTGCAACTTCTGCTTATTTTCAGCATTTAAGGCAATTCTTTACATACTTCAGTCAAACAATATTTACTGATTGAAAGAATGAAAAATAAATACCCACACTCACATGGTAAAAACAACCGATTGAGAAAGGTCTTTTGGGATGTGTGGACTCATCCTTTCAGTACTGACTCGGTTCTATATGTATTATTATGGGACTGTCAGAGTAGTTTTAGGCAGGTTTTATTTCTCCAATCTCAGCTTGTGTCTGGTTCACAACGAAGGGCACAGCTCTATCTCCACCTTGCTCTTTGATGGAATAATAAGTGGCTCGTTTTGATTACTCTCATCCAGTGTCCTTCCTTCCATCATGGCTTCATTTATTATTACGTGCTGCGATAACGTGATAAGATGCAAGTGTGATAAGCATGCAGATGTGACAGGGACACTTGATACATGACAAAAGAGGCATTGGCGATCTAGGGGTAAACTATTCTGAGTTTTGTGTTTGGGCCCTGGATACACCATCCTGTCTGTGTTGGTAAAGCTTTTCAAGTTGATGGGATTTAAAATCATTGTGGAAACAGTTCTCTGGGCTTTTTAAAGTTAGGTGGAGGTGGAATGCCACACTGGCTGTGGGCAGCACCATTCCATGGGGTGAGGTCCTCTTTGAATAAAAAGGAAACCAGTTTCTGAGTTGAGGTATCCATCTCTGTGTGGATACGATGTGACTAGCTGCTGTAAGCTCCCCCGCCATGACTTCCCCTCATGATGAATTATAAACCAAAATAAACCCCTTGTTCTTAATTACTTTCATTGGGAATTTGGTTATTGTAATGAGGAAAGTTAACTAAAACATATAATTGGTACCCAGGAGTGTGGTTCTTAGACCTTTGAAACTGGTTTGCAGGAGGACTGTGGAGAGTTTGCACCTGTGTGCTAAAAAGGGCCTGAAGGGCTGTGAGCAGAATTTAATGGAACATTCTGTTGGGATTTTGGAAGACAGGAATGTTGAGAGACATGTGGACAAAGGAGGCCTGCCTTGTGAGATGTCAGAGGTGAACAAGGAGTCTGTCTGGAACTGGGTTAGGGATTAGTCTTACAATATTTTAGTAGACAATTCTGGCTGTATTTTACCTGTTTCTTGAGAACCTGAGTGAGGCTGAACATTATGGACCAATCCATTTGACAGGGGAAGTTAACCAGATGGAATAGCATTCAGACTGTGTTATGGTTGCTGCTCACTGGCATAACCCAAGTCTGCAGAGAGAAAGAGCAGAACGTTGAGAGGAGATAAGAAAGCTGAAGTTAGGGGAGGAAATGTGTGAATCAGGTTTCAGACAAGGTTGATGATTAACAAACAAAACAAAACAAAACAAAGTCTGGTAGGTGGTGGTGGTGGTGGTGGTAGTGTTCCCAGCACTCAGGAGAGGCATGTGGATCTCTGAGTTCTAATTTCAAGGCCAGCTTGGTCTGCAGAGTGAGTTCCAAGACAGAGAAACCTTGTCTTGAAAAACAGAATCAAACAAACAACAAAATAAAACAGCAAAACCAAAACCAAAACAAAACCAAAGCATCTGAAATTGTTAAGGAGATGAGTGCCACAAAAGAGAGACTGGAGCTCAGCATTGGGGCAATAGGAAAGGCACTCAGAGGGCAAGACCTCGCTCACAGAAGGCTCTAATGAAAGCTCCCTCCTAAACGAAGAATGATACTGTAGGGTTCCCAGACCAGAATCGATTTCCTAGGAAAGTGTTCCCTCAGAGTCAGCATAGAGAGGCCAGTACAACTATAGTCCAAAAGGTCAGGCTCTAGTCCAAGCTGCTGTGGGACTTGGCAGCATTGTCCACAGCATACTGGTTTAACAGGCATAAAAGAGGCACGATTAAGGAGGTTATGAAGTCTGCACCACAGACCTCCAGAGAGCCACTAAGGACAGGCAATGTGTGCCAGGGTCGGAGTTCAAGTTAGGAGGTCCTGCAAGGTCACTACATGAGGCTGTGGAGGTGGAATCAAGGTTGTAGTGAAGACCCTGTTGTGTGGGTGATGCTACTATGGAATTTCTGCTGAAGAAAACTGTAGGCATGGAGGGGGATTGTTGACTCAAAAGAGGGGCTGTATGTACTTCAGCAGAATTGAGGGATGAGGCCATCCAAACTCCTTGGAGCCCAAATGATTCCACCATGATCCCCTAAATCCAATCAGAGTGGAGCTTTAGGATGTGCTGTTTTCCCTGATGAATTTTCTGTCTTGTGTCGGTCAAGTCCTTCTCGCTGTGCCCCAGAGCTCTCTTTGGAATGGGCATGTTTATTCTGTGTCTTTGTGTATTGTAAGACTGTAACTTTGAGTTTATAGTGACTCACATTTAAAGATTACCTCCAGTCTCAACAGAAGCTTGGACTTTGGAATTTTAAACAGTGTGGCAACTGGTAAAGATTATAAGGACTTGTAAAATTAGATTGGATACATTTTGCATTATCAGATGCCCATGAGGCTGAGGACAAGGGGTGGAAGGTTATGACTTAACCTGCTATGTTTGTGTGTCAGGTTGACAATAAGTGGGATTGTGATGGCTAATCTTGTTTATCAACTTAATAGCATTTAGAATCACCATGAAAACAAAGTTCTGAACAAGTCAGTAAGAGATCTTCTAGAGTAGTTTAACTGGAGTAAGAAAACCTACACGAAATGTGGGCAGCACCATTTCATAGCCTAGGGTCCTGGACCAGATAATAAGGAGAAAGATTATGGGGTTGCAGCATTCAGATCTCAGCTTTGTCGCCACGGAGCAGTTTGAGCAGCCACCAAGGTCCTGCAGCTATGACTTCCTACCATATTTTTTTAAAAATATATTTATTTATTACATATACAGTGTTCTGCTTGCATGTATACTTGCAGGCCAGAAGAGGGCACCAGATCTCATTACAGATGGTTGTGAGCCACCATGTGGTTGCTGGGAATTGAGCTCAGGACCTCTGGAACATCAGGCAGTGTTCTTAACCTCTGAGCCATCTCTCCATCCCACTTCCTACCATATTAATCCGTGTTCTTGAGCTGTGAGCTAAAATAAGCTCCTTGTTATAGTGGTCTATTATTTTTATTTTAATAAATAAAGCTTGCCTGAACATCAGAGGGCATAGCAACCACACTAGTCAGTTCTACAGGCCAGGGAATGGTGGCACACACCTTTAATCTTAGGATTTGGGAGACAGAGGCAGATGGATCTCTGTGAGTTCAAGGATACCCTGGGATACACAAGATAATTCAGAAACAGATTCAGGTGATAGTAGCTCACACCTTTAATCCTAGTGTTTGGGAGTCACACATGTTTAATCCCAGCACTAGGGAGGTGGAGACAGGAGCCATATGGCTGAACAGAGAAAGGAATATAAAGGGGAAGAGACAGGAACTCAGTGGAGTGTGGAGTCTGAGGAGTCATGGAGACAGGGTTTTGCCCTTTGGTTTGAAGATTTGTAGAGGTAAAAGGTCTCTCTAGGGGTTTGCTGTTTTGCCTTTCTAATCTTCAGGTTGAACCCCAATGTCTGTCTCTGGGTTTTTATTGTTCCTGCTACACCTTGTTCCTTGTGTTAGCATTTCATGTGCTGTCATGCTCATATGTCCTCTCGGTTCCTAGTGTGCTCTCTGCAGCCTAGGCATGATGCTACATGTCTTCCGTCTGAGTTTGGAGAATGGAATATGCCCATACAGTTCTTAGTATGGTGCTTAGTCATAGGCCAAAAATAAAAGTCTTTTGCTTCCATGTTAGAACAATCTTCAGAGAATTTAAGGACTTCATGAAAAGGAAATTTGGAGAAAATCAGTGAGACAGTTTCATCATGGGCAAAGAAGAAAGGAGCCTTGTGTTATTTTGGCAGGAGTCTGGTGACGGTAGGAGTTAGGGCATATGTACATCAGATCACTCCTGACTCATTCCCAGAGTTAGTGTTGGCATGAGTAAAGGCCAACAAACTGGGCCAATCTCTGCACCAAGTTCCAGCTTGCTGATAGATTTAGTAACCTTGGACTTGCCATAGTTTAGATATTGATTCAGTGTCCTAGTGTTTTTGATATGGAATCTCATTGGATGTCCCTGTTTGGCCTAGAACTACTATGTAGAATGAAGTTGGGGTGATCCTTCTATCTGCCTCTGGGAAGCCAGGTATATACCATCATGTCCAGGGCCTCTAAGAGCTCTTAACTGACTTAAAATTATACACCCCACCTACTTACTTTTCTTGTGAAAAAATACCTTGACAAAAGCAATGCAAGGAAGAAAAGTTTATTTTGACTTAGTTCCAGAGATCTACAGTCCATTATGGTGGTGAAGACATGGCAGCAGGCAAGGGGAGAGGATGTCAGAAGTCTGGCTGGCTGCATTGCATGTACATTCAGGAGCAGGGAATAAACAGGAAATGAGGCTGTGCAATAAAACCTCAAGGCCCACCCCCAATGACTTACTTCTTCTAGAAAAACTCCAACTCCTAAAGATTCCACAATCTTTCTAAATAGTACTACCGACTGGGGACCAAGTGTTCAAAATGTGAGTCAATGGGGGACATTTCTCATTGACAACCACAGCATCCTCTATTCTAAAAAGATCCTCATTGTTCTCGTCATTCTTTACAGGGGTACTGATAGTATAAACACCACCCATTAACACTGCTTCTAAAAAGCCACAGAAATGACTGGTATCCCTGGAGCTCCCTTTGGTCAATGCCTCCATTCTTTCTTCCCACTAAAAGCCACCCCCCATGCATAATTGCACCCCCTTTGAACTTTTTAGAAGCAGAATCGTTTATATCTTGTTTCTTCTACTTGAGATTATGTTTGTGAGCTTTTTGTCTGTAGTTGCATATAATTGTAATTTGTTCAGTCCCATGTTAAATTAAGTCTGCACTATTTGTTTTTGTTAATAGACATTTGGAAAGTTTTTGTACTTTGATTATCATGAATAATGCTGCTTTAAGCATTCTGTGTTTTTTCCATTTATATCATTTTGCCATGTTTGAAAGACATAAATTTAAAACTCATTCATATCATTATAGAAATAGATTTTTTCTGCACTATTTCAGATTTTGTCTTTAAGACCATCTTACAGGGTTTAGTTTGATACTCCGATACATGAGGATCAAATTCAGTCTCCTGTGTCCATCTTTCCTAATCTCTTGTAATTACTCTTCTGTGTTGAAGGATGTGCTATAATCCCTTCTGAGATATCCTATTTTATTTGACATTTTGATGTCTCCTTATACCATTGAAAATTGTTTCTCCTACCCAAGCTTTAGTACTATACTCAAATGTTTCAACATTCATTGTGAATAAGATCCATTTATCTATTGATGTTGATCTAACCTTTAAAGGATCAAGGATCTTTTTGTATTTTAAGGTGGCATTCTCAAAAGCCAAAGATTCAATTAGTACATATTTAGCTTCTGGGTCTGTTACTCCTATTTGTGCTGCCTTAGTTAATCTTTGTAAAGAGTCACTAAAGGATTCTTTCTGTCCCTGTTTAACCCTAATATATGATTTAATTTTCTTTTTGGTTCCTGAATCCTGTCCCAAGCATTTAAGGCTGCTGTGTTACATAGGGACAAGGTGTGTTTGTCATAAAGAGCCTGGTCGTGAGAATCAAAGTAAAGTCCCACACCAAGAATTTGATCTTGGGAAATCTTAAGTCTTTTTGCGTTTCTCTGCTTTAAAAGTTTTTGCCTCTTTTCTCCAATAACATTTTTAGAGAAGCTGTGGTCCATTTCTAGGACCGCTGAGATTAATTGAATAATGTGGGGTAGCCTCATTGCTTGAAGCCCACATTTCCTAACAAAGGGTGAGTGTAAACCATAAGAAACTATTGCTTGTTTAATTCCTTTTTTTAAGATCACTCACACATCTAGGTTCCCATGTACATTCTTTGACTACCTTAGGTACTTGGTGCCAGATGATCTTTCTGAGGAGATTGCTGGATAGGCGGTTAGAACTCTGGGTAAGCCATCCTGGAGTTTGGTATGTACTGATCTGGCTTAATTTTGTCTTTGTACCTTTTGTCTCTGCTCATCAATTTTGATAATTGTTTTAATGTTTTTACCACTGTCTTTTGTAAAGTCTGGATCTCCTGTCTGGTGTTTTGTTCTAATGCCCTCATTGAGGATTCCAAGGTATAGTCGGTCCAGTAAAGATAACATCTCATCCTTAGCCATAATTTTTATGGCATATTTATTACCATCCTGGAGAGACACCCTATCCATTAATCTATCACAACTGTTTAACAGATTTTGATGAATACATTTAACAACATGAATTCTCTCAGACAATATCTCAGCACCCTCTGTCACTGACTGGGTTTTGTTTGTCAAATTGGTTGTATCCTTCTCCAGAGTGATGATTTCCTTTTTAGCTGGTCATTATCAGTATGTAAAGACTATATAATTTTAAAAAGTGCCTCATTTTTGACTCTATCATTAAGGCATTTTTAAAGGAGAAAATATAAAAGACAAAGCTAATCCCCTAGACTGAAATATAGGGATGTAGGAAGGAAATCACATAAGCCTTACATAATAGCCATCCATGGTATAAGTAAAAAAAAACTGTTGAACTCTTACTTTATCAGTCACGTTGACCTTATAAATCTCATCTGTCATAAAGTGTATTGAGTTGGAGTAGGTACAATAACCGTTACTGGCCAGCAGGTGTCGCAGTTGTAGTTGCGTGGTTGGAAAATTCAAGCCCTGGACTTTTTGAATTGATTTTAGTGCATTAGATACTGAAAAAAAAAATGCTTAAATTAAGATCAGTTTTTAAGATGATCAAAGCGATTTCAAGAATTGGTGACCAGGATAAAGAGAAAACCCAGAGCCTTTCGTCAGTGCAAATCACAGACTGTGTGCTCCAAGGAGATTCCTAACTGGGCAGCCGCAGCGCGGGTATTACAGAAACAGCAAGGCAGCAACACCGACAGACACACCGGGGAAGCCTGCGTCCTCTCTGGGCCTCTGTGGTGTGCTGGGGAAGCTGGACCCAGAGTGGCTCTGAAATATTACCAAGGCCAGAGGCTGCT
The DNA here is from genome assembly GCF_014885135.2 of Alexandromys fortis. Lineage (NCBI taxonomy): Eukaryota > Metazoa > Chordata > Mammalia > Rodentia > Cricetidae > Alexandromys > Alexandromys fortis. Next base: position 7,421,939 of record NW_026067908.1, read on the forward strand.
GTAGAGCTGTGGAACGGGGAGGGTCAGTACCCAAATACCCACGTGGGGCCCAGCAGTGGCTGGCTGGAGCCATGAGGGTCCCAAAAAGGAGATGTACCAGTCCCCAAGCCCCGTGTTGGTGCCAATTGTTGAAAGGCACTGTTTAAAGCATCCCAGGCTAACTCCAAGATAATTTAGTTATATTTTCTTTATTATAAGGGACAAACTCATGAAACAGGAATGAGAAGTCCAACCTCAGCTGTGTGTGTGTGGGGGGGGGAGGGGAGCGGAAGGAGGGAGGGAGAGAGAGAACACACACACACACACACACACACACACACGCACACACACACGAGAACCCTAGGTGGGCGGTGGTTTTCTCAAAAGGTCACGCCCTAACCTGGTCCAACCCCTTAAAGATCATTGGCTGGCCGAGATTCCCCATCACTTCTACATTTAGACCATGCTATTTCAGCTTCCACATATGAGGGAGAATATGTAATACCCGTCTTTCTTCCCTGCTTTATTTCACATTACCCAGGTCCTTTCATTTTACTGTAAATTACAGGATGTTGGCTTTCTTTAGGGTTCCATCATGTTTATAGACCATCTTTTCATTAGCTGCTCACGCGTTGGTGAGCACCCAGGTTGGTTACATATCTCACTGTATTGTTGAATGTCTCAGTGACTCGGACCTCAATGTGTCTGTTTGGTAGAATGCTAATTTCATTTGGATTTGTTCTTAGGCTTGAGATAGCTAGATTGTCTTTTAGTTTTTTTGGGGAATTACCACACTGTTCTTTATAGTAGTTATATTTTATATTTCTAACAAACAATATAAAAGAATTCCTTGTTCAAATGAAAAGCCATTCTAACTAGAGCTGGTTTATATTTCCTTAGAGGCTGATGATACTGAACATTCTGTTCCTATTTTTTGCCTATTTGCATTCCTTTTATGAAGTGCCCATTGAAGTGATTTGTCCACTTCTAAACTGGACATATGTCTTTTTTTCTAATGTATCACTTTTGATAAAAAATAACCCATCAGATTTATTTGTGTAGGGGTCGATACAAATGAATAAATAAATGTAATAAGTCTGTCAGATTGTATTTGAGAATATATAGTATATCTTTTTACAAAGAGCTTTGTTTGAGGGAGAAGGGAGATGGCTTGATAAAAGACTGTCATACAAGCATGGGGACTTGAGTTTCATCCTTAGCACCCATAAAAAAAACCAGTCAGTTGTTGTAGCACCTATATTCCTTGCTCCGGGGAGGTGAAGACAGGAAGATCTTTGGGACTTGTTGGCAGCCACTCTAACTACTACAGGGTCATTGAAAGATCCTGTCTTTAAGAAACGGGGGTGGGGGGTGGGGATGGAGAGTGATTGAGGGAGACACCTGACAAGAACATACACATTTATGCAAACACCCAAACGTATACACAACAAAGAGTTTTAATGTGCTTTTTTTTTTTTTTTAAGTCTCAATGTTGTTTCCAGTTGTTCACTAGGGACAGTAGGATTCCTGGGAAGTGGAAGAGAACAAACTTAATTTTCCCTGAGAATTGCTTTGTAGGTACCAAGATGTGGCTTTAAATATTATTAATTTTCAAAATGAACTTTGGATTGCTACAAGTTTGAGGCCTGCCTTGTGTGCATACATAGTATCAGTCTAGCCAGAGTAACAGAGTGATACTGTCTGCCAACACCCCACCCCCAGGCCCTAAACAAACAGATAAGAAACAAAGAAAAATAAATCATAAAAGGCATAGTTCAGGTATAGTCTGAGTGAGTGTGGGTTTCCCTCCACAGTGCTCTTTGGTTTTAGAAAGTATTTTGTGGATTTGGCTAGAATTTAAGAAAGTCAGAAGGGACTATTAATAGATACTCCAGCAAAATTGAATATTTGAAGTTAATTATTGCACATCTATGTATGTATGTATTTATGGTGTGTGCATGCCATAGCATGCATGTGGAGTTCAGAAGAGCCCTGAAGGGAGTTTTAAAGTGTTCTGAGTACATAGTTGTTAATCATCAGGGGCAGAGATATGCAGAAAATAAAAAGGTAGCCCATCTTCAACTTGTGAAAAGGGCCTATTCCTTTTCAACTTGATGCAAGGTCTACCCCTCTTCAACTGAATAAAAGGGCCTGTCTTTCTTCAACTTGTTTATCAAGGGGGTTCCCATGGACTCCCCCAAACAATGCAGGCCATTGTGATTGCTCTTGGCTGCCCACCAGGAATTGGAAGGGTAAGATCTGATTGCGGAAGTCAGTCACCATATACATGAGTCATAGGATACAGAAATCAAGCTGGTACTGACCTGGACTCTTCATCTGAACTGGCTAGCTTTCAGGTTGCCAGAAGGCACTATGCATGCTACCGAGAGGGAAAAGCCATCAATATCTTACCCAGATGTGAACCCTGGGAGCTACAATAATGACAATTCTGGCAAGGTATGGCCACTGGTGCATAGTGGCTGGCATGTTATGAGAGTAACTAGCAATATTCCGGTTGGATTTAAGGCCTGACCCACAAGATAGAACTCATACCTGGTACTGTTAACTGGATCAAAAACACATTGCTGAGTTGGTCATAGACTCTAGGGGAGAACCTGTAACTATTATGTTGCTAAATGTACATTGTATCAAACTGCCCTCTAGATACTTACCATTATGCTCTTAGATTATTGCTGCTCTCAACTCATCAAAGAAGCATCTTTTTGCTGTAGATGACAGTACAGAGACTCAAAACCAGTCACAGCACGGAGAATAAGAAACTGGGGTGTTTCAGCCTAAATGGAACATCCATATCGTGGCCCTCCTCCCAAAACTCAAAGACCATCATCACAGAAAGGGAAAGCTGGAGATTGTGGAGGGCTGCGGCTAAGCAGTGTTTTCCAGACACTACGGGGCTGCTGAGCATAGGGACTCCCAGTAGCTGTTTCCGTACGCATGAGATCCACACAGCTCAGTCCAGCAAAGATCCAGCATGCATGGGAGAGGGGTCCAGAAAGTCCCACTCATAGCTGAGGAACTACTGGCTACTAGGGAGGGTCAGTCAGTTTTCTTCAGGGATACCGATCCTGGTAGCTGGCCCTTGCTTCAGTGAAATGGTTTTACACTCACACATACTGACAACACTAAAGGGAATAGCGAGTTCAAAGAAAGAAACAAAAAAGTTGCACATGAATGAAAGATGGAGAAATGGTGTAGGAGTGTGGGATGGGGTGGGTTTGTTCAGAAAACATTGTATGTGTTGTTGGGGAGGTGGATCAGCAGTCAACAATGCAGAGTGTGCTTATAGAGAACCTCAGTCCAGTTCCCAGCACCACATCAGGTGGCTCACAGCTGCCGAACTTTAGCATTGTAGACTTGTATGAAATCCTCAAAAAGGATGGTAGTATGTAACTCTCGTAGAATTCTGACAGATAGTTCACACTGTCATAGTGTCTGTTGTCTGCTCTTTTCCCTGTTGCTTCTGGATACATAACCCACCTTCGGGTTCAGACCTTTTAAGTTCCAGACTTGGAGATGGAGAAACTGCGGAGACTTTTACATGGCTACAGCTGGACACTGAGGTGTAGGGTGCTCTCTTTCCTTTTGCTAGTCATGTGTGTGGGTGTAATTTGGGATTTGTGCCTGGGGTACAAAAAGTACAGTAGATATTGCTGGGCAGCTAGCAGTGCAACAGAACCATGCTGCCCCAGGTGGACTGTCCGTGTGATTAGCACAGTGCTTTCTCATGGTGGGCACTCACTATAAAGTAGTTCAGTGGGGGAGTGTTCTTACTGTACCCAAAAGCAGGTATGGTTTGAATACTTGCTTTGTACATGGTGCTATGGCAAGCTTGTCCATTCTTTTTCAAATACCCTTTACAAACAAGGAATATTAAATACCATATAAGATTTATTTCAGGCTGGGCGGCGGTGGCGCACGCCTTTAATCCCAGCACTCGGGAGGCAGAGGCAGGCGGATCTCTGTGAGTTCGAGACCAGCCTGGTCTACAAGAGCTAGTTCCAGGACAGGCTCCAAAACTACAGAGAAACCCTGTCTCGAAAACAAAACAAACAAAACAAAACAAAAGATTTATTTCAGTTGTTTTATTGCTGTCATTGTTCCCCATTAATACGATGAAGCCTAATGTAAATCTCCTTTCATGTGCATACGATCAACAAACCATTGCTCATAAAAGATGTCTAGCAAATGTTTTAGATTTTTTAAATTGATTGAATGGAAATAAAACTTTGATGAATGCAAACATTTGATTTCCATAAAGGAAAGTTTATGTCTGCTATATACATATAAGATTTTTTTGGTCTTATATGTGTATTTATTAAAATGTTTTTGGACTTTAATTTGGCTTTCCGAGGAAAGGATGACAAATTATTTGTATATAATTAATTATAGTTAAGCAAGAAGTCACTGAAGGAATTATTAGACAAACGGCTAGTATAATTCCTCAAAACTGGGAATTGTCAATGCGTTGGTGTGTTTTAACTTCAGACACTTATCTGTTTTCTTAACCATTTCTATAGAAAATGCCATTTCTTTTTCAGTGTTTCATTCAGGAAACTTTCTCCATACATAAAGACAAACATCAGTTTTTCCTCAGATATAGACAAAACAATCCTATTCTTCTGAATCAGTTCACTCAGGTTTTTGTTTGCAGATTTGCCTGTGATAGCAGAACAAATGACATACCTGCTTGGCCGATAGACTTCATGTTAGATACCTTTATATCACGTGGTCAAAATACCTGGGAACAATGTGTAGGGAGGAATTATTTATTTTGGCTACCAGTTTCATAGGTGCTACCTATCATGATGGAAGGACAGGTTGGAGCAGAGCAGTTCGCATTTTATCAGCCAGAAAGGAAAAACAGACCGGAGCCACTGCAGCCTTACAGACATTCCCATGATTACCTCCTTCCAGAGCCCTCTTGCCCCCACCTTTCACCTGTGTTGTGGTAGCATAGATCTGTCAAGACATTTATCCATCGCGTAGGTCAGTGTCTTTAGGTTTTAATTCTTTGGAATGGCTTCACATACATATGGAGAGCTGCACTTCACTAACCTCTAGAATATTTATTCGGTCAACTCGATTTGACTAACCATCACAGAGTCCATGCCCTCTTTGACTTGGGAAAGTCCCCTGTTTGGCACTAGACAGTACTTTAGTTGCTCTGTGGAGGAGAAAGTAAATCTCACCCTATCGTAGTGATAAGTGGTGGCAGTCTTTACTTTCCTTGAGGTCATAGTAGATTTGAATGAAGACAGAGTCATACTTGTTGGGCCATGTGCACTAGTGCTTGGATGTTATCAGATTTCCAGGGTATGTGATTCATACTCAGGCATCAAGAAACTATTTAGGCAAAAAAGGAAGGAAGGAAGGAAGGAAGGAAGGAAGGAAGGAAGGAAGGAAGGAAAGAAAGAAAGAAGGAAGAAACTATTTAGGCTATTTCATTGGATAGTCCCTGAAAGAAAGAAAGAGAGAAAGAAAGAAAGAAATTATTTAAGCTATTTCATTGGATATTCCAGTTTTCTTTAAGTTCTGGAAGCATTGTAGAATGCTAGTAAATTGATGTTGCTTGGAACATGACTTTTATTTATTTATTCATTTTATTTGTTTATTCATTCATTCATCCATTTGTTTATTTATTTATTTTACATGCCAACCACAGTTGCCTCTCCCTCTTCTCCTCCTGTTCCTTCCCCATACCTCCCTCCTACCCCATCTACTTTGAACATGATTTTTACTAATTAGTTTGCTTTATATGTGAGGAAAGTAACTTTCAAACTTTTAAAAGTGTGATTAAAATAGTTATGAAGTTATGAAAATAAAATAATGTCCCTCAACAAGTAATGCAGTTCCTAAATTAGTCCCTTTTATGTTTGCGTCGCTCTTATCCCAAGCACATGGATAGCATTGTTGGATTGTGTGGTTAAACATTTTGGTCTGAAGTAAGACAACTCTGGGTCACATGTGGTTCCTCCCCTTAAGCATGTGACCTCAGTCAGACAAACTGTTTAGCTTTTCTGTGTTAGGTTGCATTTATCCCTGGAGAATAGTGATCCTTCATAGAGTTGTTGTGTGGCTGAGAGATGTGTGAGATGACTCGAGGGGCCGCCATGCATCTAGATTAGAAACTAATCTTTAAGGAACAGCAGAGAACAGAACGAAGACCACCTAGGAGTTAATAGAGAGAGTGGTGCTAACCAACAGGGAATAAGAGTGTCCCTTAGCAGAACCATTAAAGCTGGCCCACACCAGAGAAGATTAGCGTGGTCCCGAACAAAAGGGGGTGAGGAGCAGTGTGAAGTAGCAGAGATTGCCGTAGCTTGAATTTTGAACAGTAATTGTTTTACATTTATTACAGAAATTATTTATTCTGTAATAAATACAGTGATGTTAAATAGAAGATGAGAAATAAGGAAAAATATAATGAATTCTATTCTGTCTAAAAGATGTTCTATAGTATTTTTATGAAGGAATACAGAAGATGAACTAACCTTTCTTTGCTTTACTGAGGATGCTGAGATGACCAAGGCATAGTTTCTGTGTTGAAGAGACTTTTTGAAGGGGAAGATGCAGAGACAAAGAACACTTGAGGCCTGTGCATCCATGACTGCTGAAGTAGATCCATGAGTAAATAAGCATAGGGCACTTAGGAAGGTGCATGATGATCCCGTTCTTATGACAGCCAATATTTCTCTTTCTCTTTCTTCAGTTGGAGAACACCAGTTGACAGGCCATAAAGTGGCAGTTAAGATCTTAAATAGACAGAAGATTCGCAGTTTAGATGTTGTTGGAAAAATAAAACGAGAAATTCAAAATCTTAAACTCTTTCGTCATCCTCATATTATCAAACTGTAAGTATTTTTGTTTGAAAATATAAAAACGTCCTGAAATAGTTAAAACAAAATTTTATAAATATCTTGAGTTAACTTTAGAAAATATCAGTTTTCATGTTCATATTCGGTTTTAATTTTAATTCATTTCACATCTGTCAGTTCTTCAGTGCACATACTTGGTTTAGAATTTAAAGTCATTTCTTCAAAAGTGCTAGTATTCAAGTGAAAGCTGGTTCTTCAGATTTCAGTGTGAAGATTACTCAGAAAATGTATTGTTCCTAGGTTGGTTCTTTTGTTCTATTTTTAATTTAAAAGTAATGTTAGGCCAGGTGTAGCAGCACATTAATGTAATCTCACTTGGAGTCCAGGACAAGGGGGGTCATGAGTTTGAGGTCAACCTGCTGTACTTAGTAAAACTGGCCTTAATAAATAAGTAGATAGATAGATAGATAGATAGATAGATAGATAGATAGATAGATGGATGGATGGATGGATGGATGGATAGATAGAGTAGATAGATGATAGATGGATTAGATGGATAGGTAGATAGATAGATAGATAGATGGATGGATGAGTAGATGGATAGGTAGGTAGGTAGATAGATAGATAGATAGATAGATAGATAGATAGATAGATAGATGATGGATGGAGAGTTACAAGCTAGTTAGTAAAATTGAAAAAATAATTTAACTAGATATATAGAAAATTGAGACATTAAGCAGTAATATTCTGTTATGTTGTTTAAAGTTCTGGTTTTGTAGAGGATAATGTAGAATTCTAGAATAACCTTGAGTGTACTTTAAAGCTTGGATGCAGCTTTTATACAATAAATGCTAGTTTTGCTTAAGGAGTACTCGATGGCAGGCAGGAACTGTGCTGAGAATCCTGCATTTCTAATTCCTTATTATAGGATGGCAAGTCTGTAAGAGGACAGCATCCTAACAGGGATAAACAACCAGGAAGGCACATTTGTGGCTCCATGGTTCTACCCAGTTAAACTTACATATTATTACTCAGGTTGTGAAACAATAGCTAGGTATGAACCCAATATGGCGCTCTGTAAGGCCAAATTATTTAGTGAGTTTAGTAGTAGAAATAGGAAGAGAAATCTATGTCAAATAAGATTGCTGCATAAGAAAGCCTACTTAAGAATAAAGATATTAGGCTCCAAAGCCACAGAGAAACCCTGTCTTGAAAAACCAAAAAAAAAAAAGAATAAAGATATTAGTACCTTTTCGGTTTTGTTTGCTACTGTATCGAGAACAGAATAAACTATATTTAGCTTAGAATTAGTCAGTAATTTTTTTTTTCCCAAACAGAATTTCTCTGTGTAACCTGAGATTTTCTGGAACTCACTTTGTAACCTGCTAGCCTCGAACTCAGACTTCTGCCTGCCTCTGCCTCCTAAGTGCTGAGATTAATGCATGTACCACCACTGCCTGGCTAGTGAGCAATCTTTTAAAAAATAATTTTATTGTTTAAGAACTCTATACATGCATATATATATGTTTTGACCAAATCTACTCTATTCTTCCCCTCTGGTTCCCCTCCCCCACTGTTCCTTTACAACTTCAAAGCTCATTTTTAAAGCCTCAAAGCAGTATTTGAATGTCAGTGTTACTAGGGATTAACTTCCTAATCCTTATGGAGTTCTATTGGTTATTTGATGGTCAGCAGGATAATAGTCCTCCAAATGTCTGTGTCCTCACCTCAAGAACCTGTGAATGTTGTCAGTCACATCGCAAAATCCAAGTGCGTTTGCAGGTCATCTGAAGAGAGGGGTAGTTCTGGATGACCTGAGAGTCCGTGTAAGCACAGCGGTTCTCTGAAGTAGCAGAGAAGTGTAGAAGGATGAGTCAGAAAGAGACCTGAGCAGGGCTATCAGGAGCTGGTGTGAGACGACTCTGCTGGCTAATGGAAGCTTAAAAGGTGGAGGGAAGGGGCTCTGAGACAGCACAGGATAGCCAAAAGCCAAATCTCAAAGAAGAGGACTCCTGGAGTCCCCAGAAGGCATCTTAATTCATGGCAGGCTTCTAACCCACAGACTAACTGTAAGATAATGCATGTGTGTTGGTTTCAGTCTCTTTACATTTGAAGTATGGAGGCAAGGGAAACCAATGCAACACTATACTGGTTAGTTTTCATCAACTTGACCCAAACTAACATTACCTGGGAAGGGGGAATCGCAATTAAGGAATTGCCTTGTCAGTTTGGCCTATAGGAATGTCTGTGGGCCATTTTCTTGATTAATGACTGGGATTAGAGGGTCTAGCCCACTGTGGCCAGTGCCAACCCTGGGAAGATAGTCCTGGGTTGTATAAAAAAGCAAGGTGAACAAGCCATAGAGAGAGAGTGATCCAGTTAGTAGTGTTTCTTCACAGTCTTTATCTGCCTTTAGGTTCCCGCCTTCAGGTTACTATCTTAAGTTCCTGCCCTTACTTCCTTGCATGATGGGCTGTAATCTCTAAGATGAAACTAACCCTTTCCTCCCCAGGATGCTTTTGGTCAATGTTTTATCACAGCAGCAAAGAAGCAGGCTAGAACAATAATTACTCGTGATTTATTTTACCCCCAAGACAGGAAAGCCCTGGCTGTTCTGGAACTCAATATGTACACCTGGCTGCCTCGAACTTGCAGAGACCTTTCTGTCTCTGACTCCTAAGTGTTAGAATTAAAGACAGGTGCCATGCCCAGCTTGTGAATTCCTAAAATGTGTGGTTGGTGCAATTATTACAGACTTTGAAATGTTTATTTAGTTTTTAATTGTTATACTTTTTGTCAGTGAACTATTGCAAATTAAAGCATTTGATAATACACAGTGTCATCTGGCCAACGTCAAGAATATGCCACTGTCTGTTCCTACCTGACTAATACGTGGTTTGGTGTGTCGCTAGGTGACACAGTTGTCATGAGACTTTGTTTTATAGTAAGCTTCAATGCTATGTGACACGTATGTTAGGTTTACTCCATCACAAATGTAGAATCATGTGGCAGTATTTGATTTTAAGACTATGTCCAGTACCAGGTGATCGATGACGCTAGAATGTGTATATAAACGTTTTGGAAGATTGTTATGAAATATAACCTATCAAGGATAATGTGCTTCTCCTCCCATTCATTTTCTAACTTTTGAATGGAGTGCTTCATAGTGTTATGTAAGAAGTAACTGTTGGCATTGGTGGAATGCCTAGTTTGTGATAAGCACAAAAGGAGGCATTGGCCTCTCATGAACTGATTCTTCTTGAGTTAACTCCAAGTAGTCAGTTAGCTGAAACAGTCATATGTTTTGTTTTGTTTCGTTTTTAAAGACAGTCTTGCTATGTAACCTAGCCTGGCTCAGAACTGCTGGCTGACCTTACAAATTCACAATCCTGTGTAATCTAAGCAAACTGACAATCCTGTGTTTGCTTCCCTAATGCTGAAGTTCTAGGCCTGTGACCCTGGCCCTTCTCACATCTGACTTGACTTCATGTTTGTAATGACGTCAGTGGTATGTAGACTAAGTCTCTTGTTTTTTTTTTCTGCTTAGTAGCTATTGTGGATGAGGAGAGAAACCTTAAATGGCCAGACTTTATGCTTCAACTTCACCTTCAGAATGCTAACCCTGAAAGCTCCTATGTGACTTAAATTTGTTCTGCTCTTAAAAACACAGATTGCATTTGTCATGGTTCTAGTTTAATTTCTGTTGCTGTGATAAAAACATCTAGCCAAAAGCAGTTTAGGGGAGAAAAGGGTTTTCTCCACATATTATTATAGGTTACAGTCTACTGTTGAGGGGAAGTCAAGTCAGGAACACGGTAGCTAGTCACTCATGTCCACAGCCAAGGGCAGAGAGAAATTGAATGCACACCCACTGGTTGCCTGCTGCATGCTTATATTCAGCTAGCCCTTCTCACTATCAAGCAGTTCAGGGTCTACCCCATAAAGTGGTGCCATCCACAACAAACTGAGTCTTCCTACAACAATAATCAACATGACCACTCAGTTTCCAATAGACCAGTATGATCTAGATAATTTCTCAAGTGAGCTTTCCTTCTCAGGTGACTCTTAAGTTCTAGCAAACTGAAGATTAAAACTATCAGTACAGTTAGTAAACATCTGTGGTTATCACAGAATTTAAAATTTTATTTCTGACATAATTTATCAATGTTGTTTTTGTTTTTATAATTTAATAACATCTCTAATTAGAACTGGTATTTTTACATTGTTCTAAAGTAGCTACAGATTAATCTGAGAATTGATTAGCAAGTAATTAGCAAAGGTGAATCCAGTGTTTAAAGCTCTTGATTTTTCAACCATAAGCTGAAGTCATTCATCCACATGCCTCTTTAATTGTGAATCTGAATTTTTAAAAAAGAAAAACACTTATGTTTTCTTCCTACTGAGACTTATTGACACAGCCTCTAATAATGTTAGTGTTAAACACATGCGTGCGCACACACACACACACACACACAGAATGTGCACATATGATGAGGCAGTGGAAAGTAGGCAATAAATCCACAATAGCAACTATAGCATATGCAATAAAGATGTGAATATTATAGATGTCATGTATTAAAGATTTAAATATTATAGATCTCATATATTAAAGATGTAAATATTATATATTATAAGAAGATATACACAGAGCAATTAACAGTACAAAGTATTTGAAGTGGAAAACCCTACACTTCAAGTAATAAAGGTAGCAGAATGACCTAGAGCAGTGGTTTTCAACCTGTGGGTTGTGACCCCTTTGTGGGGTCATATATCAGATATTTGCATTACAATTCATAACAGTAGCAAAACTACAGTTGTGAGGCAGCAATGAAAATAATTTTATGGTTAGTGGTCACCACAACATGAAGAATTATATTAAAGGGTCATAGTATTAGGAAAGTTAGGCGATCTCTAGGGGTTTGTTGTGATTAAAAACAGAGACATAAAGGAGAGCTAGACTGTATAGTACATCATTGAATGTTGGTAAGGACTTTAACTTCCATCTTGAGTAAGATGAAAAGCCTCTGAAATATGTTGACCAGAGGTGAGATGTCATCTGAGCATTTAGCCTGCATTTGGGCAAGTACTGAAGTAAGAAGAAAGGTTAGGAGTTTTTTGCAGTCATCTGGGTAAAAGGTGATGGTGGCATGGAATACAGCATCGTGTGGTAGACGCTGAGAAGTATGCCTGTCTGCATATGCTTTCAAGGTGGAGTTAACATTTACTGAGAGAAGACAGAGATTATGAAAGAAGAATAACTCCTGGTATGGGCAAATAAAAGAATATTGTTGCCAGTGACTAACTGGGAAGGTTACATGAAGACCCAGGTTTGAGATGGAGTATTAGGAGATAGTATAAAACATTTGACTTTGCTTTCATAAAGCTGAAAGGAGACATCCTACTAGAGGTATTCTTGAATAACTGAGTCTTGAATTCAGGGGAAAGTTATATATGGATAGTGTCTTAGGGTTTCTGTTGCTGCGAAGAAACACCATGACCATGGTAGCTCTTACAAAGGAAAACATTTAACTGGGACTGGCTTACAGTTTAGAGGTTTAGTCCATTACTGTCATGGCAGAAAGTTTGGTGACACACAGACCGACATAGTACTAGAGAGGTAGCTGAGAGTTAGTTCTACATCTCTCTCAACAGGCATCAGGAAGAGAGATGAGAGACTGGCCTAGCTTGAGCCTCTGAGAACTCAGAGCCTGCTCCCAGTGACACAGTTCTTCCGACGAGGCCACACTTACTAACACTGCCACTACTTATGGGCCCATCGGGCCATTTTTATTCAGCCACCACAGATAGCATATCATAAGATTGGATAAGAAGACCAAGAACCTGTGTAGAGATGAACAAAGCCAAGGACTGAGCTCGGGGGCACCGACTGTGTCTGGACATTAGCAGGACCCAGGAAGGGATGAAAATGAACAGCCAGTCAGCGAAGGTGGAGGACAGGAGAATCCTGTATCTCAATGCAGAACAAGTGAAATAGTTCATAAACGAGACTGTCTTTACCTTGCTATTCCAGAGACCTAGGTGGACACTTCGTGTCTTTTCACTTGTCAACATGATTCATAACAATAAATTGACTAAGCACAGCCCGTTCAGTGGCAGCAGTTTGCCAGACAACACTATCTGGTTTTGGTCATCTGGTTGAGGCTAATATATGGTTTTGTTTTTTCTAGACAGAGTTTCTCTGTGTATCTCTGCCTGTCCTAGGACTCACTCTGTAGACCAGGCTAGCATCAAATTCACAGAGATCCTCCTCCCTCTGCCTCCCAAGTGCTGGGATCAAAGGTGTGTAGCACTGCCAGCCTGGCTGTTCTATTCTAATCTTAATCATCCATATTGACTTTCACCTCATACTGGTACACAATAAATATCCCTTGTGTGTGTATATATATGTGGTTTGCAGAATGACTACAAGTTTTAAAGTTGTGCTAATAGAAATGCAAATGGAGTCTGTATTAATAAAGACAAAGGAACCCAACCCGGCTGCCCAGATAGAGCTGTTGCTGAGGAGAGTTGGTTGAAATCTAAGACTGAATCAGCTATACCTAGATTGAGGCAAGAACTGCAAATCTAGGTCCAAATGGGCCATCGGGTGGACCAGTGAATATAGGCCTCCTCCACAAAGGGGAGCAGAAAAGAATGTACAGCCTAAAGGCAGGAGAAAGGGGACTGATTGTAGGAGCTACGTTCCTTAGCAGGTTTGGGGACAGCATTCAGGTGTTCTCTAGAGGACAAACCACCTGATTTCCTCGGGAAAAAACAAACTATGAGCAATCTACAAAACAGACAAATCAACCAATTGAAATGTATGGCTGGCAATTAGATCTAATTCTTTTTTTTTTTTTTTTTTTTTTTTTGGTTTTTTTTTTGGTTTTTAGAGACAGGGTTTCTCTGTGGCTTTGGAGCCTATCCTGGAACTAGCTCTGTAGACCAGGCTGGTCTCGAACTCACAGAGATCCGCCTGCCTCTGCCTCCCGAGTGCTGGGATTAAAGGTGTGCGCCACCATCGCCCAGCCTAGATCTAATTCTTAAAAAAAGAAAATAAATCCTATGATAGGGTGTTTGATGATGCTCGTGGTTTTCTAAATGTGTGTCTGATAGTGATTTTACATTCTGTGCATATGCATGCATATATCCATGTATAATTACATTTTAAGACATATTCAGGGCATGGGGCAGAGAGCTGCAGAACCAACTTCCTGTGTAGGGTGAGGGCTGTCTCTGCCCTGTTAAGGCAGCAGGCCTGGGAAGCGACAGTTGAGGATTGGGTGGGTGGGAGGTAGTTAGGTAGGTTAAAATTTATTAAAAATAAAACAAAACAAAAAATAAAAGAAATATCCATTGCTGAGAAAAATGAAAGCAAATTTATTGTGATTTGGTGATGAAAAATTATGCTTTATAAAGTTAGTAATTAGAACATATTTATCCTATTTTCTAGACTATTATGGAAATAATTAATTTTAATGTCCATGTATAAATAAGAACAATACTACTAACCCAATAAAATTTTCCAGAAAACTTAAGCATTTCTTGGAGAAGCAATATGTATGATATTTTGCAAATACTAGATATTGTATGATTCCACAAGCTTTCTAGTTATGTTAGCATAACAATTTTTAGAAAACAACTGTCACCTGAAATTGAGCATTTACATGTACTGTAATCGGAAATTCAAGTCATCAGTATTTATCAAGAGAAAGATTGTACCTTGTACAAAAGTGTTCAAGCAGCATACAGAATTGTAGAAATAGGCTCAGTAGTCTGTGGTAGAGAGATGAATAAGGGACTCTGGTAATAGAAGGATAGGTAAACAAATATGGTGGATATTATATACTAGTCATAGCACACAACTGTAGCACACAGCAATATTGACTGATTCTCAAACAAGTTCCCCAACATTACATGATAATACCATTTTAAATCTAAAACCATTAAGATAGATACAAGAATATGAATCACTATTAAATAGAAACATAAACATGTATGTATATTTTGATATAGCAAAATAAAACTAAAAAGAAAGCAAGAGAAGGCTGCACAGGGTTTAGGACAGTGACTCTCTTGGGGAAGGGCAAGGGGAAGTAGGGAGGAGCTCTCTGTGGTTATATGGGAGAGATTGGCAAGGCCCTGCCTTACTGTCTGGATGATGGTTTTGTATTACTTATTGGGCTTTTATTGAAAACAGCAATCAGCAAAAGAAAAAGCCATTCATAAACCAAAGAAAATGAGTGTCAACAGTCCAAGATAATGATTACTACATTTTATACAACTGAGTTAAAATTGATGAAAATCTTACTCTATATAACGTGACAATATAAATAATATTTTAAAATCTTAATAGATATGACCACCAAACAAGGATGTGCATTAATGCTGATTTTTGGGTCACTCCAGAAAGATTACTTTTTTCCTTGAGTCATATATGCTACTTTGTGTGTTTATTGCATAAAAATGCATGTATTCTTACCAGCTGGCCATTGCTTAGGGATTGTCTGGATAATTGCTTTTTCCTTCCATAATTAATAATGCTTCTGAAAAATTTCCTAAAGCACAGTATTTTGCATTTCTGTTACATTAAAAGACTGCTGTTATATGTGAATGACTAGTTGTCATTATATTTCTTAAAATATTTTTATAATTATTAGAAGTTACCTTTTAATCTATCAATTTGCCTTTCCTGCCAATTCTCAAATATGAAGCTGTTTTCCTAGGGCTCTTTCCAGAAATTGTTACTCGTTGTTAATTAAAATTTTATTGGTTGAAATTTTGCATTTTTTAAACTTTTAGATTATTCTAGTATTGATCCAAATTACTTATATTTTAAAATAATTTATACATTAATTTAAATAGTTTGTAAGTACTTTGCCAGATGCAAACTCATTAATCCAATTATCATCATTATAAACCATCCAATTACAAACTGATAGGTATGTGTTGTAAAGCATAGGTAAAGATGTTCTTGCAAGCAAATTGCCACCGGAAGGTGGCCTGTAAGCTAAATCCCAAAGGATGTCTGAAGGGAAGGTACTAAATGGAGGCACACCAGTAGAACTAGCCTGTATAAAGAAGCTGGAGTGGGATAGTAGAGCATGATTAATAAAAAGTAGTGGGGCCACAATTGTGGGAACTGTATTTGAGAAATAACAGAGGGGGCCTGGTTAATTGGAACCTTAAGAGAGATAGAAAACTTCTGGCCCTGAAGCTCAGATGTGTGTCTGAAGAGAATCCTCATTCGGTGCCTAACTGCAGCTAGATTGCAAGTTCCCCCAAGAGAGGATCTGACTGCTCCTAGTCTCACACAGGGACAGAACAAGGAAGTATTGAGTAAGTTAAAGAGTCCTTATTTGGTTGGCTATGCCTGGCACATAGGGAGGGCTCAGCCATGGTAGCTAGTTTTCGTCCTATAATTTGGTGTGATGGCGTATGCTGTGGAGTTAGAGGCTTCATGAGATAATTCAGCCCAGCAGTATCCTGTGAAGATTTGTGGTATATTCCAAAGGACCTGCAGCTAAGATTATTTGATTTCATCATTTCATTCCTGCCTCATCCAGAATGGATAAGCACAAATGTGATTGGTAACAATAATAAGATCAGAAAAAATGAGTTCGATAACAGTAGATGCTTTCACCTACTCTACCCGGTTTGTTTGATCACTTTGATGCCTGTCAAAGTAGCCTTCTTCAACCTATTTCTTTTAGAGTTCCTAAATAAAATTATCTTTCCACAGTTTGTGTAGTCTCAACTTTATTTCTGTTATGGTCATTTGCTTTACATTTGTGTCTTTGAAGACTGAAGATTACCATTAGAAGTGTTTTCCAGGCCAGATAATGATGTGGGAGTGTCATATCAATCTGTTGATTTCATTGGCTGAGCAATAAAAGAAACTGCTTGGCTGGCCCTGATAGGTTAGAACATAGATGGGAGGAGTAAACAGAATAGAATTCTGGGCGGAAGAGGAAGTGAGGTCAGACTCTGCTCTGCTCCCGGACAGGATGGATGGAGGCTTGAATCTTCCCGGTAAGCGCACCTTGGGGTGCTTACACAGATGATTAGAAATGGGCTAGTCCAGGTGCGAGAATTAACCTGTAAGGGCTAGAGTTCATGGGCCAAGCAGTTCTTAAATGAATACAGTTTGTGTGTTGTTATTTCGGGCATGAGCTAGCCAAGCGGCCGGGGTGTTGGGGACGCAGCCCTGCCGCCGCCCGTATTTCAACAAGATAAGGTGATATATACCTATAATTCCAGAATGTGGGAGCCAAGGTAGGAAGATAATGAGTTTGAGGCAAGCCTAGATTCTATATGATGAGCATATATCTCTAGGACAAAAAAACCCAGGACAGAAATATTTGCCGTGGGATAATCCTCTTGTACACTGTGAAGATTCGTCACTCATCTGTTTAATGAACTTTTTTCATGTGGTTAATTTACACACGATGTATTTTCTCTTAGTAAGATCTCTTGTAAAGATTTCAAAGATAACAGCAGTCTGAAAAGCAGAAATCTGAAGGGAAGTCTACAAGTCTCAGGAAGTCAGATACTTTTATAATGTTCTTCCATGCTATGGTTCTCAGATTAGTTGGTAATCATTGTAAATCTGTTGCCATTCTACAGTATTATACAATATTGGAATATGAAATTGTAGCAAGAATAGTAGATGAGGTTGATTGTTGTGGAAGCACAGCCTTGTATTAACATCCTTTTTTCTTTGTGAAAAAGATATCAGGTGATCAGCACCCCAACAGACTTTTTTATGGTGATGGAATATGTGTCTGGAGGTGAATTATTCGACTACATCTGTAAACATGGGCGGGTGAGTACTGTATTAACAACCCCCAGCCCCGAGCTAAGAAAGGGGAAAGCTTTGCAAGCCAACCACAAAGATAATTTTCAGTGCTTTAAATTGTTTCTGTAATAATGTCAACTGCACATGCAGAACATATTTTCTTTCTCCAGAGGCAGCCTTTTGAGATACAGATTTGGAAACCATATCCCACTTAATCGCCAAAAGATTCTTGTGCTTTTCCCAGTCTGTTCTGCATAAAATCATGCTGAAGCTTCAGTTATTTCCTTTTCTTAGCATTTTCATTTAAGTTCTGTTTTAGCTGGTTTTATTGATTCCCTAAAACACTGTGCATATTTAATATTAGCTGAAAATTAGACATCGTTGCCATTCAGCAAAGCCAAACCTATCGAATAATATTTTGAGCTTTGACAAAGTTTTGGCTGGTTTGCTTTGTCTGATTTGTTGGATTTCTAACTAGTCAATTCTAAATTAGCCTGCTTAGTTATATTTAGACTGGTTATGAAACTGAATGCATAATAAATAGATGTCCTAGATAGTCTTGATGCAGTTTCTTTTCTATGTGCTAGGTTGAAGAGGTGGAAGCCCGGCGGCTCTTTCAGCAGATCCTGTCTGCTGTGGATTACTGTCACAGGCATATGGTTGTCCATCGGGATCTGAAACCAGAAAATGTGCTTCTGGATGCTCAGATGAATGCTAAGATTGCTGACTTTGGTATGCTACTCTATGGTTGCTCAGAGCTGTGTAGTACCTTTAAAATGGACCAGTAACTCCTCTTACAGAGCTAAGAACTTTCCGTTTCACTCACACAAATTCTGTTACACAAAAAGGGATTAATTACAGTCTTTACTCTGGCTTATCTCTTTATTTAAATCCACATGAAAAGTGCTGAGGTTTCTACAACACATTAGAAGGCCACATCAAGACAGATCTTTCTTCCTAATGAATGATACCTGTTTTGTTTTTTGGGTTTTCTTTAGCGTGGGGGAGCAGCTGGGATGAGAAAGGAGTCCCAAACTTCTTTGAAACTTTGTTGATATAGTGGCCGCTTTCCCTGATGTTTATAAACAAATGTGAAAATTTGTATTCAGCCGTAAAATCTTGGTGCTCCTTCTGAACTGATCATGGAAAGACCTGTAAATCTTAGGATAGCATCTAATAACTTATGAGAGATTGGGACTTTGGTCCTCGTAAAAGACAAGGTAAAATATATGTTTTTATACTCCTTATACTAAACAGACCCAGAAAGGCTTCCACAGTAGATGTTTGAGGAAAAGATTGTGATCTGACCCTAAGAAGAAAGGGAGAGGAGGTGCAAAGTCAGTGTTCCATATTATATATAGGCTTTCTGTTTGTTTTATACCTGCAGTTAAACTAGCCTCACTATTTCGGTTCAAACTCTTCTAGTAAGTAGTTCAGCTAGAGTTTGGCTCAGTAGATTATTTCTGCTGTGTTGAACCAGAGCTCTTTAGATTATAAAACTTTTCCAGGAAGTTGAAGCAGGAGGCCCTCCTAACTGCTTGTGCTCAGCCCCACCTGAACAGCAATGAGACCCTGTCTCCAGGGAAACAGCCTGCTTATCAGCTGGAGCTGCTCTGCTGTCTAATTGAGAGAGAGAGAGAGAGAGAGAGAGAGAGAGAGAGAGAGGGAGGGAGGGAGGGAGGGAGGGAGGGAGGGAGGGAGGAAGAGAGAGAGGGAGAGACTTTCACTGTGTGTGTCTCTCTGGCTGGTCAGGAACTTATTACTCTTGTAGAGCAGGCTGGCTTCAAACTCACAGAGATCCACCTGCCTCTGCCTCCTGAGCACTGGAATTAAACATGTAGTGCCCAATTACAGCCTTTCAGGGAAGACTTTTAGAAGCACTGTTTTTTGTTTGCTTTAATTAGCAGTCTTTTATTTCTTCATATATAGATGTAGATAATATTTGTTGCTTACATTTTTGAAAATGGTAAGATAATGTCAAATAACCTTTTTGTGAAGAGTCAGAATTTTCATGTAGTGAGGTTTATTTCACTTATTACATGTGGTGCTTTTTTTCTTTTCTGTGTGATGATGTAAGTTCCATAAAATAATCTCTCTCTAGTCTAACAGTACTTTCTGTTACTTTAAAAATTAGTGTGTGTATGTGTGTGTATGTGTATGTATGTGTGTGTGTGTATGTGTGTGTATGCAATCCAGAAATTGAACTCAGGTTGTCAGCTTTGCTCAAGCGTCTTGGCCTACTGAGCTCTCTTGCCTCTCACCTTTGCTCTAAAATAAAGAAGATTTCTGAAGCATGGTTTTCATCACAGTTTTAACTATGTCTTCAGTATCCAGCATCTGATAAATTGCTTTTCTTTTCAGGATTATCTAATATGATGTCAGATGGTGAGTTTCTGCGAACCAGCTGTGGATCGCCAAATTATGCAGCACCTGAAGTCATCTCAGGAAGGTAATAGCTTATTAGTGATAAGTAAGCTTTCTGTGACCTTGCATCCATTCTGATAGCATATACTTATATTTTCTTAGGAAGAAGATTTTTAACAGAGTAGAAATAAGTTGTTCATTTATTTTTTATTGTAGGCATAATAGTAATATATGTATTTTTAAAAACTCCATGTAGGTATTGTAATGTGTTCCTGCATCTTGTTCAGTGTCAGTGACTGAGACTCTGATGCAGTGTCTATATTCTAATGTAGAAAATGTCAAGGAGCAGTAGGGTTTGCTAAAATTTAAGCCAGTGTCTTTGCTTAATAGACATAGTTATTTAATAGCATTTCCACATACTTTACAGAGTCTGAAGGTGGTTGCTTTATATTTCTTCCTTTGGAAGAATGAAATTTGGGTGATGTTAATGAAATTAGTATGATGTTAAGCAGTTAAACTAGACAAATGACTTTGAAGTCCCTCATGTAATTAGCTCATTGGTATATTATAAAATATTTACGGAGGCTGTAGAGATGAATCAAGCCATTCCATAGTGGCTGGTGTCCAGTTTTGAACGTTAACAGACTACTTTGAGAGAAAGTATTGAAGCAGTGCTTACAGGTAGCCGCTGTGAGTCTTAGTTCATTAGATCAGACCGTACACCTTGCCATAGAAACGAGCGTGCCACAGGACTGGGTGTGTGTAGAGCCTGCTCCTCACAGCCACTGTGGTCACGGGAATGGGGTCTCTCTAGGGTAGTCTTTTATAAGGGCACTGACCTTCTTTGTGAGAGTTCCACCTCAAGGCCAGATCTCCTTATGATCTTTACCTCCTCGGACTGTGGGTTTGAGGTGAGAATTTCAGCTGGTGGGTTTTAGGGAATACAGTGTTTTATGAGCGCTTAGGTGAAACAGCTAATGATGTAAATTAGGGACATCCTCTACTGAAGCAGATGGTGTGCTTTCCATGGAACTGAGGAAATGTGTCACCTCAGACCCACATGCTACTGGGGAATGGCAGGATGGTAGAAAGGTAAGAGAAATAGTGAGGGGTGTGTGTGTGTGCAGACGTGGGTCATCTAGAGCCAAACTGTCTTAGTCCAGCCAGTTAGCAGATGGTTTGAAAGGAAGTAGTCGGAGCTCTGTCGTATGGGGCCTGGGCAGATGGCTCAGTGCTTAGGAGCACTTGTTCCTCTTCAGAGGACCCATGTTTGATTTCAGGTACTCACATCAGTGCTTGAAACTGCCTGTAACTCCCATTCTGGGGACTCTGACACCCTCTTCTGGCTGCTGCAAATATCAGACACACAAATACCACACAGACACACATGCAATCAACACACTCATATAAATAAAATTTAATAATATTTTTTTAGAAAAGTTAATGTTATATATAAGTTAAACACTGTCAGTATGCTACCAGTTAAATATTTCAATGTCTCAGATTTTGTTTGGTGTGGACTAGGTGCAAAAATTTTGTCTAGTATGCATTTTCTTTTTTGAAATAGTTCTGAGGGGGAAAACACTGTATATATTATTGTATTTTTTCTAGTTTTGGTTATCCACTGTTATGTTTACTTAAAGAAATGAAAGAGAAAGTGTAATTTATTTTTGTTAGTTGTTTTTTTTTGTTTTTTTTTAAAAGGTTTTTTTTTTCAAATATTTATTTATTATGTATACAATATTCTGTGTGTATGCCTGAAGGCCAGAAGAGGGCGCCATACCTCTTTACAGATGGTTGTGAGCCACCATGTGGTTGCTGGGAATTGAACTCAGGACCTCTGGAAGAGCAGGCAATGCTCTTAACCACTGAGCCATCTCTCCAGCCCAGTTGGTTTGTTTTTGAGACAGAGTCTTACGCTAAATGGTTTGGGACTCTCTAGACCAGTCTGGCCTTGAACTCACAGAAATCCACTTGCAACCACCTCCCAGTTGCTGGGATTAAAGGTGCGTGCCATCACGTCTGGCCTGAAAATCTAATAAATTTTAATTAGCACTTATAATTAATTTCTAACAAATAAAAATAAGTCTGGCAAATTTTAGTAACTAATTAGGCTCATTATTTTCTATGAAGAGTAATTATTGAGGTTTGGGAATTGCTGTGTATTTCATTGAAAACCTTAAATAGCAGTATATACCAAGTTGGTTTGCATTTTGCATGTATGGAAGCAGGACATTAACAATGGGGGGAATTGGTGCCTACACTGAGGCTTGTGTCATCCTTTCTCAGGCTGTATGCGGGTCCTGAGGTTGATATCTGGAGCTGTGGCGTTATCCTGTATGCCCTTCTCTGTGGCACCCTCCCCTTCGACGATGAGCACGTGCCTACACTCTTTAAGAAGATCCGAGGGGGTGTGTTTTATATCCCGGAATATCTCAACCGCTCTGTTGCCACTCTGCTGATGCACATGCTACAGGTGGACCCCTTGAAGCGAGCAACTATCAAGGACATCCGGTGATTATACTGTCTGCAGTTCTGTATATTTCCTTATTGTAGTAACAGTGATACTAGAATATTTGCTTCACCTATGCTTCATGACACTTTATCTTATGAGAATTTTAAGGCCAGATGTGTGGTATGTGCTTGTCATCCCAGCATTTACCTAGGAGGATGAGGCAGGAGGATCTCAAGTTCAAGGCTGGCATAGACTACAATGTGAGACCCTGTCTCAAAGGAAAAGCATTTTTAGTATTTGAATTTATTATGCAAACGTGATTATGTCACTTATCTTTAAAATATTTTACATTGCTTTTGTGCTTATTAGCATAGTAACAAAGCATCTAAGGCCTGTATAGGAAGGATGCAGTCTCCTAGAGTCTCATTCCTTCCCCACTGTATCCTTCCCATTAGACTTTAGGGCCTGCACCCTTCGTTAGATTGTTTTGTATCCTGATTCTTTTCTGCATCTTCTGACCTGATAGCATTCCAGTCCTCTTTCATGTTCTGCTCGCACGCCACCAGCTTAGTGAAATCATTTCTGGTTCCCCACACTGTACAGAGCTTCTGGTTGTTCAGCACATGCCTGAACACGTGCCTTGTCCCCCTTTTCTCATACTGTGTCTGTCCTGTCTCAGCCTATCGCCTCTCTTGCATTATAACTATCGGGGTACAAATTGTCTTAAGATGTAGGTGGAGGCAGCTTGTTTGTTTCCGGCTGCCCAGACCACAAAATAATCACTCAGAAACTATATTATTTTTAATACTATTTGGCCAATAAGTTGAGCGTATTACTAGCTAGCTCTTACATCTAGAAGTAACCCATTTCTATTATTTTATATTTTACCACGAGGCTCATGGCCTACCTGCAAGGTTCCAGCTGGCAGCTTGTGTCTTTCCCCTCTGGCGGCTACATGGCATCTCACTG
This sequence comes from Alexandromys fortis, assembly GCF_014885135.2. NCBI lineage: Eukaryota > Metazoa > Chordata > Mammalia > Rodentia > Cricetidae > Alexandromys > Alexandromys fortis. The sequence goes on from NW_026067908.1 coordinate 7,445,340, forward strand.
ACTCCGCCTACTCTCTCTCTATATATCTCTTTCAGCCTGGCTTTACTCTGTTAAGCCATTGGCCAAAAGCAGCTTCTTTATTAACCAATGGCAGTAGACATATTCCCAGCATGCATCACTTCCCACATCATTAAGAACCTTCTATTCACCTGCTACTTTGCTACTGTTGCTGAGAGTAGAACTTCAAGAGGGATCTGAAGATTCAGTTGTGAAAATTGGACAGCTTTGTGTTTTAGATATGGTTGATGAAGTAAAGGATTGCCTTTTTAAATCCTTACCATTATAAAACTGGCTTACCTTCTTTTAAATTTATAGTATCTAGTACAATGAAAATGCTATATAAATACAGAAGCATGAGACATGTTTGAATATGTTCAATTCAGATGCATGCCTTCTCTTTCACCCCTCCCCCACTTTTCTACATCCCCCGCCTTCACTTTTTCACTGTACCCTTCTGCCCCCATATTTCCCCCTGCCCCTTTTATGTTTCAGATGTTTGGTTTCCATCCCCACCTTTCTTTTGTCTCACAGGCCCCTTTCTGTTTCCTGGCTTCTAACCACACTATCATTTAGAAGTTAGAATCTTAGTAGGAGAGGACATGGAGTTTTTGTCTTTCTGAGCTTCACTTAATGGTTACCTTCCTACGTTTATTTAAGAATATAAGTTTTGTTAAGTTTTTGATCCAGTGGTCACTAGTGGATTTACTGTGGAGAATCCCTTGATTGTCGAGGGATTGGAGTAGCATACTGGCAGAAGTGATGTAGTGCCTCTACATGTTATGTGTGAATTTAGAGGAATGACGTGATGCCTCTACATGTTATGTGTGATTTTAGAGGAATGACGTGATGCCGCTACATGTTATGTGTGAATTTAGAGGGATGACGTGATGCCGCTACATGTTATGTGTGATTTTGAGGGATGACGTGATGCCGCTACATGTTATGTGTGATTTTGAGGGATGACGTGATGCCGCTACATGTTATGTGTGATTTTTAGAGGGATGACGTGATGCCTCTACATGTTATGTGTGATTTTAGAGGGATGACGTGATGCTTCTACATGTTATGTGTGATTTTAGAGGAATGATGTGATATGCATCTACATGTCATGTATGTTTTTAGAGAGCTTTTATTTTTATCTTAGGTTCCAAAGGTTGTTTAAGAAGCACATTCTTCTGGCATCTTTCAGAATCTTTCCCCTTTCCCCCAGAGCCAGAATAAGTGTTTTGATATGCGTATCCTGTGGAGCATTGGGGGGGGGGGGGGGGGGGGGGGGGGGGGCTGAAGTGGTGGTTTTTGCTGGCTGCTGCAGTTCTCTTGTAAGCAAGGACTTATACATTTAGGTATCTCTTTCCTCCTGGCAAGAAACAGCTTAAGGGAGGAAGGATTTAATTTGGTTCAATGCTTGGGGAGATGTAGTCCATTATGGTGATAAAGGCATCGCTGCAGGCATGGGGAATGCCATGTGTCTGCAGTCAGGAAGCAGAGTCAATAGGAATGTGCTGGGCTTTGAGGCCTATCCCAGTGACCTCCTTTGTTAATTGGAGCTCTACCTCCTAACAGATTTCACAGCCTTCCTAAGCAGCAGCACTAGCTGAGAGTCACACGTCCTAATGCCAGCACTTGTGGGGGGCATCCCGCACTCAGATTACAGCGTTGTTTACTTTCCTGGCCTGTTCCAGTGTCCAGGCCTTGTGCACACGAATGTACACCCGTAGAATTGCTACCAGATTCAGTTATAGCTAGGATAAGTGTATACCACCAAGGCTAATAGTAATCTCTCTATGCACTTTTATAAATGTTCTCAGTGTCAAGTTTAATCAAATTATCAATCTAATTCTCAATTAGATTCTTCGTTTAGTCTTGCAGTTTTGTTTATTTTGGGTTTTTCAAGACAGGGTTTCTCTGCGTAACAGCCCTGGCTGTCTTGGAAGTTACTTTATAGACCAGGCTGGCCTCAAACTCACAGAGATTCACCCATCTCTGCCTCCCAAGTGCTGGGACTAAAGATGTTCATCACCATCACCAGGCTAATTTTGCAATATTTTATGTTAGTTGAAGTTCTTGAGGAAAATCTGAACTCAGGTAAGTGCCTGAAAAATAAGAGTACTTAATAGCCATCAGATAATAGTAATATTCTTTGATACTAAAACAAAGCTTAACCTGCCAGCTTATAGTTTGCAATATCAAGTGAGAAAAAAAATCAGTTAACTTCTGTACTTTATCACACTATAGGGATATAATGTTTTACACTTTAAGTGATTCTTATATGTCTGCATACTTCTGTCATCATTGAGAGATCTTGCATTATTGAAGTATACAGATTTTTTACATTTCATTTTACACTATCAGAAATCATATTCATTATTATCAATACTAACTTCATCAGAACATCTTTAGGTCTTGAGAAACCATCAAACCCCAGGAGGCAGGCATAGGTACTACACAGCATCTGGAATTTTGATTGGGAACTCAGATTTTATCATTGACCATAAATGTTGCTGGTTGTTTTCCTTGAAGTGACAGACCCACTTTGTTCATTTTCAAGGAAATATTCCAAGTCTGAATGTCTGTATTTATTTAAGGCTAGAGATGAATTAACTGGCCCCAGGGTCACATAGGCAATAGCAGCAGAAGTGGAGCTGGAGACCAGGGTTTTGGAGTATTTGTGTTATATTGCCCCATGTCTAAATTATTCGGGACTTACTAAAGCATGTTCTTACAATAGTGTATATGGTGTTTTTCCTAGAGAACATGAATGGTTTAAACAGGATTTGCCCAGTTATCTATTTCCTGAAGACCCCTCCTATGATGCTAACGTCATTGATGATGAGGCTGTGAAAGAAGTATGTGAAAAATTTGAGTGTACAGAATCAGAAGTAATGAACAGTTTATATAGTGGTGACCCTCAAGACCAGCTTGCGGTGGCTTATCATCTTATCATTGACAATCGGAGAATAATGAACCAAGCCAGTGAGTTCTACCTCGCCTCTAGTCCTCCAACTGGTTCTTTTATGGATGACAGTGCCATGCATATTCCCCCAGGCCTGAAACCACATCCTGAGAGGATGCCACCTCTTATCGCAGACAGCCCCAAAGCACGGTGTCCTTTGGATGCACTGAACACAACTAAGCCCAAATCCTTAGCTGTGAAAAAAGCCAAGTGGCATCTTGGAATCCGAAGCCAGAGCAAACCATATGATATTATGGCTGAAGTGTACCGAGCTATGAAGCAGCTGGATTTTGAATGGAAGGTAGGAAATCACAATGTACTAAGGCTGTGTGAAGAGAATTTTTTTATATATATAATAAGTTTTCTAAGCAGTTGAGTATTGAGGTCCACATAAAGTTTTTTGATTTAGAAATAATTGTAGTGGACTCATGTTTTGATAGACATGGTTCATTCTTTTAAACTAGATAACACACTATCAAAACATAATGAAGAAAGGCTAAAGGACTGTTGATGCTGGGAACATATTTTGAGTCACAGAATAGCATTCTTGTCCAAGTAATCAAAATTATCTGAGAAAACAGCCCACCTGTTTGATAGCAACATTTCTGAAATCTGAAATCTTGAAAGGCAATTTCTTCTCACCTTTTTCAGGGTGTTTGTTTTCTTTTCATGTTTTTTTTGGCACACGTGGTCGAAGGCTAAGGCAGATAGTGTTCAATATATATTATGTTCTCAGGTTGGTTCATTCTGTCAACAAGCATTTTTCTCCAAGTTGAGAAATTCTCTGATGTTTTTCATTCTTGGTTTGCTAGTTCTTTCCTCACTGCTGGGACAAAATCCCTGACAAAGGAACTTAAGGAAGGTAGGGTTTATTTAGACTCCCAGCCTGAGGATATAGTCCATCCCAGAAGGAAGCCATGGAGGCAGGTGTGAGACAGATGTCTGCCACGAGCAGAAAGCCATGAAGGCTGGTGCTCAATCCAGACTCCAGCATATAAAACAGTGCTGCCCACATTTAGAGTAGATTTTCCCACTTCAGATTACCCATCTAAAAAATTTCTCACAGACATGCCCAGAGGTTTGTCTTCTAGATGGTTTTGTAGACCTTGTCACACTGACAGTATTAACCATCACAAGCCCTCCTCTGTCAGCTTGATACCTGACCATATCATTTCAGATCTGTAGCCTCCATCTCTTCTCCCCACAACCATGGCCATCTCATGGTATGAAATGCATTCAGCACGACTTCAAAGGTCCCGTAGTCTTTAATGTTTCCAATGCTGTTGAGTTTTAACTGTCACACTTGATTATGGTGTATTTTCTTACTATCAGCATACATTTTACTTTTTCAAGTTAACATTTTGTTGCAGCTCAACTCTTTGAATATATATGGGGTCATTTTTAAAATTTAAGATATCCCTTCAACTGTTATTCTTTCCTTGAAGGTGATAAACACTTAATTTTTTATTTTACTTATTTTGTTTTTACAAGACAGGAGAGGGACTCACTGTTTAACTGTGGCTACACTGGAACTCACTCTGTAGACCAGGCTGTCCTGGAGCTCATAGAGATCCGCCTGCCTCTGCTTCCAAGTGATGGGATTAAAGTCATGTGCCACTTTAACTGGCCTATTTTAGTGTTTTGAAATTAAGATAGTTCTTTAACAATTTCATATATGTAAGGAATGAATTCTTGCTATTCTTCTAACTTTCTATTCTCATATGCCTGTCCCCAGCTCTTCCCTACTTGTCCCTTTCCAGATCTATGACTTAAGGTTTTGGTGTGTGAGCCATTAAAGGGAAAAACATTCCAAATTTATCACATAAACATTCAATACATTTTAATAAATTAATTTTAATTTGCTTTCATTTCATTATTTTTACATGATTAAATAAGATAACATTTCTTAAATAAAGTCAATCTCCTTTTTCTGAAGCAAGTTTATTTAGTTAAATAAGATTTTGCTGGGCATAGTGGCTCATGCCTGTAATAAACACTAGCACTCCAAGAACCTGAGGGAGGAGAATTTTTATGGACTCAAGACCCTGTGTGGGATTCTGTCTCACTTTATAAGCATGTAAATAAGAGATGCCAACATTTTAACATATCCAGGGAAAGAATCTAGAAACTAATCTGACCCATTCTGAGAACCAAGTGTTGATGGAAGCCGTTAGTTTGTTCCCAGCTGCCCTGACCCTACATAATCACACAGAAACTATATTATTTGTAATACTGTTTGGCCAATAGCTTAAGCATATTTCTGGCTAACTCTTATATTCTAAACTAACCCATCTTCATTATTCTGTGTATTGCCACATGACTGTGGCTTACTGGGTGAAGTTCCGTCTGGTATCTGTCTCCAGCAGGGTGACATGTCTTCTCCCTGACTCCACCTTCTTTTTCCCAGCATTCAGTTTAGTTGTCCCCCCAATCCCACCCCCACCCCTGCCTAGCTCTATTCTGCCCTATCACAGACCAAGCCAGCTTCTTTTTTCATTAACCAATAAAAGCAACACATATACAGAAGGACTTCCCACACCAGCCCAGAATCTTTTATCTGATATGCAGTTTTACATTTATTTTTGGGACATCATGCTGTTGGTGTTTTATGACTCTACCTGATTTAAGCCACAGTAGGCAGAAGTTTCTGTCTTGCCTTAGTCCCACAGCCATTCAGTGCCAAAGAAACACACAGAGGGTTATATTAATTATGAATTGTTTTACCTATTAACTCAGGATTATAATTAGCTAGCTCTTATAACTTAAATTAACCTGTAATTCTTGTCTATGTTTAGCCACTTGGCTTGGTAGCTTTTCTCAGTAAGGCATTCTCATCTTGCTTCCTCTGCATCTGGCTGGTGTCTGCATCTCTGCCTTTCCTCTTCCCAGAATTCTCCTACTCTGGTTGCCCCACCTATACTTCCTGCCTGGCCACTGGCTAATCAGCTTTTTATTAAACCAATATGAGTAACAAATTTTACAGTGTATAAGAGCATTATTCCACAGCAAGCCACTAATATTTAGCTCTGTTATTCCTTCTGCTCCCTATTTATCAAAACTACTGAAGCAAAGGCTACTAAGATTATTATTAATACTCTAGAGCAGATCCATATCTGGGTTAAAGGCTAGACTCTATAGGATCTGAATTTTTATAAATGGTATTGATAGTGGGATTAAATATTCCAAATTGTGACATAGAAGAATCAAGCATAAATCCTTCTCTCTCACCCATGTTTGGTTTTGTTATTGTTTGCTAAGATGGGAGACATTGTATAGTTTTAAGTTTTTATTTATTTCTGGTTCTAGGTAGTGAATGCCTACCATCTTCGAGTAAGAAGAAAAAACCCAGTGACTGGCACTTATGTGAAAATGAGCTTGCAGCTTTACCTGGTTGACAATCGGAGCTATCTTTTAGACTTTAAAAGCATTGATGGTAAGGAGGTTCACAGGGATGAGTTCTAAAAAGTAAAACTTGGCTCCGTTTGACCTGCTGTCACATCATCTCAAAGACATGATGGGTGGGGTCTTTGAAGTAGACCTAACAAAAATGTAGATGAAATTAAATATGTAGTTTTAGCAGAAAATAAATGGCCAAAGATGGAAGCTGTCTTCAGATGTCAGCATGCTCACTTTCATTTCAGTGGAAGTGCTGCATCCTGTGTTGAGAAGGATTAAGGATGCATCAGCTGTGGAAATGTTGTGAGTGATTGGTTGGTAACGTGTGATGGCTGTGGGAAGGGCGAGATAGTGTCTCTTCCACTCCAAACACCGAACATCACAGTCCTTACTAAGCTTCCGTGCTCAGATCCCTTTACTTCCCATTCTCAGCGCAGCAGCTTCAGGGACGACTTGGACGAGTGCACTTGCTCCATTCACTGTTCTTTGATCTTTCAGATGAGGTGGTAGAGCAGAGGTCTGGTTCCTCAACACCTCAGCGGTCCTGTTCTGCTGCTGGCCTGCACAGACCACGGTCAAGCTTTGATTCCACCACAGCTGAGAACCACTCCCTCTCGGGTTCCCTCTCTGGCTCTTTGACTGGAAGCACTTTGTCTTCAGCTTCCCCCCGCCTGGGCAGTCACACCATGGATTTTTTTGAAATGTGTGCCAGTCTGATAACTACTTTAGCTCGCTGATAATCTCCCACTGGGTTCTGTCTTTCTGTTACTGCACTGTGAAAATCACATATACTCTTTAAATTAGTATCTCACTTCTGGGTATTACATACTCTGCAATATGAATTGATGTGAATATCCCCAGGTGACATGCCGTGTATTGAAATGACCAGAAACACAGAAATCTGGCACTTTGTTTACTTTTAGAACTCTATTATTCTACTGTGCCTATGATAAATTTGAATATAGGTAGTACCTTTAATGGATGAGTGCTGAGGATGTTTGCTAATTCATACTTGTGAGTTCACTACACATGATGAGCACACTTCACTGGTGAACCAGCTAATTTAGGAGTGATGGTACCTTCTTCCCTCATGTGTAGTGCACAAAAATCCAGTTTGCTTTCTAAATTTCAAAAGGTGTTAGACTATCTAGGCACCTAGTTTTCTTGCACAAGAAGATTAAGAAATAGAATGTGCTGATTGAATATTTAAATATAGAAATCTGAAAATCCTGTCCCCCTAAATATTAGAAACCAAATTCTTTTAAATGGTTTCTGAAAATACTGCCTAGTATTAGCCAGAAAGACTGTGTTTCTGTGAACAGGTGCCCAGTATCTAGACTTCTCAACATTTGTACAAGGCCCTAGTTAAATCCCACCACCACCATGCAAGACAAAACCGTGCAAAAATAGTACACAGTTAAATGAAACAAGGCAAAATACCAACAACCCCTTAAAGGAAATTCTATTCTGATCTTCTGTTTTGTGTTTATGGGCCTGGGGTAGGGCTCACATGGGGTGGGAGGGCCAGGAGGTTATGACCTTCTGACGTCTTCACTAATTCACCTGAGCTTTAAGTTGTTATTGATGCCACCTCCTTCCTCAGTAACCATTGTCTTTGTTCATTGGTTTTCAGTCTTTTGTTCCCTTTCTTTAGTCTTTAGTTCAAAACCCTGTTTTGTCCTTAGGACCTTAGTGTACTTCCAAAGCGTATCTGCTGTGACCTTCACTGTTGAACCTGATTGGACAGGGAAGCCTTAAATATTTAAAGTATTTTCTCCTGGAATAAGTATATGTGTTGTTTACATATATACATGTATGTATTGACACATCAGTGCTTTTAATCAAAAAGAACCAAACTTTTTTGTGCAAGTTTTTTTAATTTAAGATAAAAACTATAAAGCAGGATAAAGTTAATTGATTATATTTTGTTTTAGTAAAAGTATTTTTAAATTATGTATAATTTAATAATATATTTATTCATTTATTGTATTTATGTTGTGATTAACAAATCATTGACCTGATTTATCCTAGGAACTATTAAGCTCTTGAAAATGAAAGAAGCATTGCCTTGACAGGTTTCTCTTTACCAAAAATGGTATATTTTCTGTCTACCAAGAAGAGCAGTGAGACTATGAGACTAAGTTTCTCATGTGTTCATGGAAGACAGGTTCATCTGACTTTAAATAGCTTTGAAATCATGAGTTTGCATCATATCACATCAGATAATTTTGTAGTTCTTTTAGAAAATGATGGTCAATACTTATCACTCCAGTTTTCAGTATCAAAATCTAAAGGACCCTTTCTCCGATTTGAGAAAGAGGGTGGGTGTACAATTAAGGTAACTTGTGTTTTTAATCTTTGAAAGATTGCCATCTTGTGGCAATAGATGGTAATTTTAGTAGTTATTTTAATAGCAATATTTAGTCCTGTTTTGTCTAATGTGTTTTATGGATGTGGCATAATTTTGACTTCTCCAAATGTATGCATACCCCTTTGTGTGTGTGTGTGTGTGTGTGTATGGGAGGGAAATACCTGCTCATAATATTTTCTAATTATGAATGGGAGGCTTTGAAATAAGGAAATTATTGGATTCCTTACCTCTAATTAAAATATCCTCAACAGTTTTGAAGGCAGGAAGGTTGCCAGAATGCTCTCTTAGTCTAGTGAATTTGGTGCTAGCAGCTCGCTCATAGCAAAACTACTTTGTTTGAATAATTATGATGCTAGTGGAGAACTAAAAATTATTTACTATTATCTTATTTGTTCCAGTGTTTATTAATACCCAGATTGACAGTTGCTTATTGAATTTCAGGAGAACTGAAGGTCATTTTATTTCTTTTCTTTTAACATTTCAAAACAATTATTTTATGAATCTAGGTGATAGGATAAATTGGTTTGCAGAGAGAATTTGGTGACTCATCTAGCAAAAAAGAAGCTAGAACTTTATCGTAGCATAGGTTTTTTTTGTTTGTTTGTTTTGTTTTGAGGCTGAGTTTCTCTGTGTAATAGTCCTAGCTGTGTCCTGGAACTAGCTCTTGTAGACCAGGCTGGCTTCGAATTCACAGAGATATGCCTGCCTCTGCCTCCAGAGTGCTGGTATTAAAGGTGTGCACCACCACCACCCGGCTCATAGCACAGTTCTTTTTCTTTGCTCTTGGGAACAGAGAAGGAAAGACTGCTTTGCAAATTTAAAGTTCCCACACTTTAGTCAACACTGGACATGGCAAGTACTGAGTTAACATCAGGCTAACCTAGGGATAATTACTGTTAGGTTATAGGTGTGGGCCTTATTTATGTCCTGGAAATGGACTCCATCTTGTTCTAAAATAGTATTTCCTAAAACAAAGAAATATCATGGACTCATTTTGGAAAACATTGTGTTCTGTGCTGCATCTTACAGAAGCAGCACTAAAATCCTTGATGAGTTCGTTCAGAAAAAGCAGGCCACATAATTGTGTGTGGCCCTACTTTGCCCGAACTAGTTTACTGTTTTAAAATATCAGCTGAGGATGATGCTTACCACTAATCCCACTGGGGAGCATGAGGCAGGAAGATACTTTGAGGCCAAACTAGACTAGATAGATATCAAGACCCTGCTTCACAATGTAAACAATAAAGAAGCCTGAACATCCCATAAGGAAGTAGGGAAAACAGCTGTCCCCGAGTGCCACACCAGGCATGATCGTGACACTTCAGACAGCACTCTTTCCCTTTCGCTTGCTGTGGACAGCCTGATTCAGGTAGAGCCACACCCTTTACCATGCAGGCATGCTTATCCAGAGCCCGCAGCTTGTGTCACGGCTTGGGTTTCTTAATCAGACTGATGTTTTAAGGTAGAACTTCTGTTCTTTTCTTCACTCAGTGGATGACTGGAAAGTCTTAGACAAGGTTACTTATGAAAAACCAGAAGAATAAGAGACCGGTAACTTGCTGGTATGGCTCCATGGAGAGCCAGTTTGAATTAATTCTTCGATGGCCACTGAACATTTTCTAAGTACTTTGATTTGGGAAACCAAAATAGAAGCTGTCTCAAATTAAGTCTACAGGGAGAGAGAAAAGCATACCATTCACAAATTAGAGTTTTGTTTGGATGAAGAAACCATTTTAGAGCCCCTTGCAACCTCTGGTCATGTGCAGAGAGAAGCCAGGGGCCCAAGCTAAGTGGAAATATATGTCCTCATGTGCCAGGGAAGTGGCTTATTTAGCACAGTGCAGTCTCTCTGTCATGCAAGTAAGTCTTCAAAGATACTTATATAGTTCTGGGTGTCCTTTTTTCTTAGCTAGTTTGTACTCAGGGAATACAAATTTAATACTTGAGATAAAAGGAAATATAATTGGAAAATAATCATAAACAACCAAATCAGATTTTTATACTGCTTTATCTGTAGTATCTACTAAGATGTAAGCATGCTCAGTTAATGTGGGCCCCGCATTGATTTATAAAATTTAATATCCTGAAACATACCTACCACAGACCCTGTGGCTCTGTCTGCTCACTGGTTAGTAAGTTAAACTAGTGTTAAGTCTCCTATCTAAATGTGGAATCTGTTTGTAGCCCTGTGTGATTTGTGTTGGGTTTAAAGAGCTGAAACTCTTCAGTCTGGCATATCTCTACCTGTTACTTTTCCTTCAGTTAGCCTGGTCTACAGAGCTAGTTCCAGGACAGGCTCCAAAGCCACAGAGAAACCCTGTCTCGAAAAACCAAAAAAAAAAAAAAAAAAAAAAAAAAAAGTAAAATAAAATAAAAAAGTAGGAATCAGGACTTCAGCAGTTCTCAGCAACTCTGTTGAAAAGTTTGGGTGAAAGCTCTGTGCATCTCTGAGGAAGTTCCATCTTGGACTCGGCCTCAATTGTGAGATCCTAAAATGCAAGGGATAGAGAGAATAGCTGGTGCCCCTTTGAGCTCTAAAGTTCTGCCTTGTTTACTTCAGAGAATTCGTGTTAGTGTCCTCTTTTTATGCATCTGTATTTTTATATTGGTATGAAGGTTCTGTCCTAGTTTCAGGCATTTCAAAGGTGTATTCTAAACACAGCTTCGTGGACTGCCGGAGTGCAGACGGCAGAAAAAGTCAGCAAATCAAGAGCCACACGTGAATTTAGCATTAATCAGAAAATGGCTGCTAATCTTGTGGTGGCAGTGCTAACAATTTGTAGTTCTGTTCATGTCCCCTTTCAGTGACCAGTCCAGTGAGCAGGGACAGCAGTCTCTCCGTAAGTCATGAGTGCCAGACGTGGATTCAGTGGTACCAGTCACTTGACCTTTCTTCTGGGCTGAACAGTTCGAGTTTGTGAGACTTCTGATAGGCAAGTACTAAACTAAACACTGGTGTATTGCTTGTGAGTCCTGGAGTGACATACAGTAGTTGTAACTGAATTTGTCTAGTTAATTATAAAAGCTAGTTGATTGTACTAGCTAGATGTAATTATGTGAAATATTTATGATTATATTATATGATTTTTATAAGTATTTATAAGTTATTGAGGGTGCTTGAAATCTAGAAAAATTTATAGAACACAATTTTTTCTTCAATTTTATTTATGTGATTTTGGGGTGTAGGGAGCTTTTTTACTGGGAATTGAACCCAGGGCTTCACATGCGTGAAGCAAGTGCTTGACCACTGACCTAAATTCCCTGCCCTTATTTATGTGATTCTTAAAGTACAATCTCTTTCTGTAAAGGAAAACTAGCCCCAGTCCCTCTCTAAGTTGTGACTGTTAGCGAAAATAGGCTCATCTAAATTTCATATTGGTGACTTTATTTTGTGCGGAAATGATGTGACCCTATTTTCATAGAGCACTCTCTATGAACGACCTGGTCACTACTGGCTCGACAGAGATACTCTCAAGCCTTTTAAAACTTGGAAACGCAACTTAAGTTAGTGAGCTTTAAATCATTCATATAGGTATATGTACATAAACATACACATTATTTCAACAAGAAAGTGACTTCTTATACCAGCCTTTCCTTGAATATTTGTGATGCGGTTGATAGCACTGGTTATAGCATGAGGAACAGGACCCACAGTCTAGACTGGATTAAGTTTTGATTAAACTTCTTCAGCCATAACCTGATAAGAATCAGGTCCCATCCAGAAGTTCTCAGACTGCAGGCCTGTATTTTGTGAGCCAACATTAATGTTTACTGCCAGCCTTGTACAGCAATGCTGTTTGTAACTGCATGTGACTTTTGGTAACTAGAGTTTGTGTCTATTAGCAGTTCAGATTTTATAGAGGTAATTCGCGGTTATTTGGACAAGCAGGGTGGGTCAATTCAATTATATTTAAAGTGCAATTAAGGAAATTATAGAGTATAATATTCTTTCCAGTTTTAAAAAATAGTTAAGGATTAGAAGAATGTCCTAGAATAAAGAAAAATTTGAAAATAGACTTTTTTTTTTTTAAATTCAAGACTTGCTACTACTTTGTTAAAGTTTTAAGGAAAACAGAAGCCTCCTAGGAAAGAAGAATTGCATTTTTATTTTTCTCTTATTAATCTGAATGTGCATTTTCACAGCTAAAAGTCTCTTGTAAATAATATTTGTTACCAAATGAAGCCCATTTTTCTAGATGGAAAACATTTTCCAAAAATGGAAGAGACATAGACCTACAGTCTACACAAAGAAAGAAACAGTTCCTGGTGCCTTCTCAAATAACTGCATAGAAAAAGCATATTAAAGCAAACACACAATCAAACTCCATTTTCTTTTGAGTTTTCTGTTTCCCTGTGAGCTGCCCCACAAAGAGTCACATGGTTTGCTTCTGCCTCTTCAGTTCCACTTGACCAAACCTCACACCATCACCACTAGAAGTTCTTCACTGAATAGAGTTTCTGTTTCATTTATATCACTTTTAAAAGCCACCTGGGCAGACATTTGGCTACTTTCTTGTGCTTTTAAAAATGAATTCAATTACTAGCAATCTTTGTTTTAAAGTATATAAAAGAAAGAAATGCAGAGTTGAAGACCGAGTCTAATTGAAATCGAATTCCCTGTTTGCTCCTATCTCAGCACAGCTATGTGACCCTGTGTAGTTCTCTCTTGTACGAAATGTGGATAATAACCTACCTCACAGATGTGTGTGAGAAGCTGTTTGGAAACCTGGAAGTGGGGTTTATAGTCACACATTCAGCCTCAGTCCTGGCTTTTTTTACTAGACAACCTTGATACCGACAGGATGAGTATCTCGTTTTTAGGTGTCCTATGTAATAAGAGCATAGTGCTAAGAATGTTTAAGACACAGTTCCATAAATTATAGTGTTCTTATTGTAAGATGCTTAAAATTTCCTGGAAACCCCAAATATCTAAATATCAAAACTGTCTTTTGTTTTAGTAAATATTATTATTCAGAATGTTGACTGAAGCTGCCTTAATGTACCAAAACACAGCTTTCTGTCAAGACTGTTCACAAATACCATGGTTGTACTGTTTTGAGTGTTGATTGTGAAGTTGTTATGAACTATGACCTTGAAGGATAGTATTTTGATATTATTTTGGGGGCAATGGTTGTGTTTTTATCACGTTTCACTTCTATACAGTGTTTTTTGAGTGTAAACAATAAAATTGAATGTTGACAGACACTAGATGATGTGTATGGTTATAACGTATTACTGGATAGTAATTACTTGATTTGTTTTTCAGGAACCTGTAAAATAGTCCCATGGTGTGTTAATCCTTAGTGCAGGGCTAGAGTATGTCTCTATTTGAAAACACTGTTAAATCATTGAAATGGGACTACTTTTTACAGTTGGTTTCAGAACAGAAGACAACAGACTCGCAGTGATTTTGCTTAAATAACTATAGATTCTAATTTCAGTTTTATTTATTAATGCATTTTTGTGAGTTAAATGATCGGTGGGAAAGATTTTTCTTCAGTAACCATGTTGAAAAGATTAGTGAATTTCAAAGCATTTCATATTTGCAGGTTCTGTCTAATTAATGTTTGCACTGTATGGAACTCATTGGCAACACACACAAGAGAAAGTGGCTTGACTGCGTGTCCACATTTTCCACAAAATCAAATTAAAATCTGGTTAATTTGAAAGCTCTTTTTGTTTCTGTCCAGTCTCTAAGCTAATATTCTGTGTTTCAGCTGGTCATTCCTGAGAAAGCTTTCTCAGAAAGAACTTGCTTCTGACTCACTGGGGATTTGAGGCCATTGCTGTACATTTTTGTCTTTGTCATGTACACTGTATTTTCAACCTGAGCCATACCTAAGTGTTCTGCTTGATAACAAATTGCCCCAGTTGTAAGGGGTACAGATTTGTTGTTGTACTCCTTGGAAGAGCCATGGGTGTACTTGGGTTTCCTCAGGTGACTGAACACACGTCTTCGAGCACCGCCACACCGCTGCTATAAATGTACTGTTAGTGATTGTTACAGGTACTACTGGGAGCATTGCTTCCTCCTCCTCAACCTCCTCTCCTTTCCCATTTCTGTTCTTTCTCCTTCCCTCTTGATTTTTTGGAGACAAGGTCTCATGTAACCCACTTTTACCTTAAACACCTGATCCTCCTGTGTTTACTTCCCAAGTGTTGGGATTAGAGGCATGTACCATTATTCCCAGTTTATGCCATGGTGGATATTAAGCCCAAGTCCCATGCATGCAAGACAAGCAGTCTACCACCTAAGTGATGACCGCAGACCCTCTTTTTACTTTTAAAATACAAATACTTTGCTGATATTTATTCATTGTGATTGATTTTGTAGATTTTTTTTCACATAAGTATAACATCTGCTTTGACCACATGTAATTAGGGCAGAATTACACACAATAGTTATGGGGGTGTGGGAGAAAGTTGCTGAATTACGAGTGAGGGCCCAGTTCCTCCTTTTCCCACCCCCTCCTTCTGGGAAAGAATGTCAACAATCTACAAGCCCAATCTTGAGGTGAGCAGACATGGCTGTTCTGATGAAAGTGATGGCCACCATGCCATAAGGAAGTACGTACAACACAGCTCAAGTAATGGAGGGAGTGAGAAATATATCCCAGCCACTGAGGACAGCGTGTCCCACGGGCCTGTGGCAGGAAAGAGGGTGCCTTGAGGAGCCCCAGGCTGTGTATATGACCGCATTGTACAGTGTGGGGTGGTGCAGACAAATGGGCGCTTGTTGAGGGCTGTGACCCACTGGAATTCTGAGTAAGACTCTGGAGTTACAAACAGTTGTGAGCTTCCATGTGAGTGCTGGGAATCGAACCTGGGTCTTCTGAAAGAGCAGCCAGTGCTCTTAATCACTGAACAATCTCTCTAGCCCCAGAGGTGTTATATATTTTTATAAAGATTTTATTTATCATGTATACAGTGTTCTACTTGCATGTATGCCTATAGGCCAGAAGAGGGCACCAGATCTCATTACACACGATTGTGAGCCACCATGTGGTTGCTGGGAACTGAACTCAGGAAGAGCAGCCTGTGCTCTTAACACAGCCCCCTGTGCCTATAGTTTCAATCTCTCTCTCTCTCTCTCTGGCTCTCTCTCTCTCTCTCTCTTTGACTCTCTCTTTTTTAGAGTGAGACAGATGGATTAATTCTCATTCTTTTCCTGGTTGCTATCCAGCTTTTTCGTAGTACCATTTGTTGAAGCAGTGGCATTTTCACCAATCACTGTTTCAGGCATCCTTTTTAAAATCAGATAGGTGGTAACAGTGTGAATTCTGGCAATTCATGAGCGTGGAAGTATTTCCATCTTCTAGTGTCATTTTCAGTTTTTTCCTTAGGTGTTTAAAATTTCATTGAAAAATTCTTTTATTTCCTTTGTTAGGTTTTCACCAATATGTTTTGCTTTTTTATAAAAGACTTTATGAACACTGGTGTTTTGCCTGCATGTATGACTGTATGAGGGTGTTGGTGCCACTGGAACTGGAGTTACAGACAATTGTGAGCTGTCATATGGGTATTGGGAATTGAACCTGGAGAGCACCCAGTGTTCTTAACGGCTGAGCCATCTCTCCAGCCCATATTTTGCTTTTTTTTTTTTGCATTTCTAGTAAATAAGGTTATTTCCTTGATTTTTTCTCAGCATGCTTGTTATTGTTATAGAGGAAGTTTATTGGTCCTTTACATGTTGATTTTATATTCTAATATTTTGACGAGGGCAATTTTCAGTTCTAAGAGGTTTTGATGGACTGTTTAGTCTTTTTCATATTTTACACTTCTTCTTTCTTTAATATGTGTGGGAGTCAGAAGACAACTTGCTGGTGTGGGTTCTTGCCTCCCACCGTGTCTCCTGGAGATCCATGTCAGCCTTGGCAACAAGTGTCCTTACCCTCTGAGCCACCTCACTGTTGAAAGTCTTTTAAGCACAAGGTCATGTTATCTGCAAACTGGGGCACTTTAACTCTTCCTTTCCCATTTGTAGGACTTTAATTTCTTTCTCTTGCCTTATTGCTCTGGCTAAAATTTTGAGGACTGTATTGAGTAAGAGTCATGAAAGTGGTCCCCTTATTGTGGTCTTGGTTTTAGAGGAAATGCTGTTTTTCTCATCTAGTATAATATTGGCTATAGGTTTGATGTATATGCCCTTTATTGTTGGTATATGCTTCACCTATTCTTAGTTCTTTCAGAGTGTTGTATATAGGGAATGTGGAGCTTTGTCAAATTCTGCATTGATTAATATGTTTATATGGTTTCTGTCCTTGACTCTAATTTATGTAATGATGTATTACACTTACTGATTTGCATACTTAATGAACCATGGAATTAAATAAATTTCATCATAGTGAACTGTCTTTTTTATATATACTGAATTTGATTTGCCAGTGTCTGGTTTTGTGTCAGGGTAGTATTGGCTTCATAAAATGAATTTGATAGCATTCTTCTCTTTTTCCTTTCTGGTATGGTTTGAAGAGCACAGGTATTATTTAAAAACCTAGGAGAATTCAGTAAGGAATCCTTTGGAGCCTGTGGTGTGTGGATTCGAAAGATTCTTATTACTTTGGCCTCATTGCTTGTCTGTCATGTATCTGTTTAAGTTGTTTTTCTTCTTGGTTTCATGGTGGTAGGCTATAGCTGTAAGGAATGTATCACTCCTTTAGACTTTCCAGGTTGCTGTCAAAGTATGTTCTAATAATCTGAATTTCTTTGGTATATGTTATAATGATTTCTCTTTTTAATTACCATACAAATCTTAGTTATCATCGCAACATTTTCAAACAAAATTTTAGTTGATTCTCCTCCTGCTCCTTCCATCTCCCCTACCGTGTCCTCCCGACCCAGCTCCTGTCAGCTTTCCTTTGTCTACATTCAGCATTTCATTTTACCCTCTTTTAATTCCTTCCCTGTTTTTGTTGTCAGTTCATTTGTTTGTTTTTGTTTAGTTTGGCTTTTTTAAGGCTTCACTCATAGACATTAGGAGCTAAGATCTTCATATGATAGAGAACATGAAGTTTTGTCTTTTTTAGTTTGGGTCACTCCTCTTAATATAGTACTTTTCAGCCCATCTATTTTTTTTTCTGTAAATTTCATTTTTATTTCTAGATGACTAAAATTCCCTTGTTTGTATGCACATTTCATTATTCATCAATTGATGAGCAGCTAAGCTGGTTCCTTTTCTTTGCTGTTGTGGATTGCGCAGCAATATACATGGATGTACTCCTATCTCCGTGGGTAGGACATGGAGGCCTTTGGGTATATGCCCAGGAGTGGGACATCTGGGACCTGCATTTAATTTTTTTGAGAGACTTCCACACCGATTTCCATAATGACTGAACTAGTTTGCACACCCACCAGCAATGAATAAGAGTTTCTCTTTTCCACATTTTCAGCAGTGTTTGGTGGTGTCCTGTGGGGGCTTTTTATTTGTTTATTTGTTTTGTTTTGTTTTTATCATAGCCATTCTGACCGATAGGAGATGGTATGCCAAAGTAGTAATTTGTATTACCTTGATGGCTAGGGTTGTTGAACATTTAAAAAAAAAACCTTATTGGTAAATTTCCAGTGATTATTCCTGGAATAAATTGAGTAGATGATCTAGGAGTTTTCTTAGAATTAGTTTATACTTAGCCATAAAGTGGACCTAGCAAAATATATATTTAAAAGGTACTTCTATTTTTCACTTAAGTATCAAATGACACATAAAAATCCTGTCAGGTCTGTGGCCTGTGCATTTATAAACATCATTTCCTTTAAGAAATAAAAATAACACTACCTATTTGTGTTTCTTTTGAGAACTAACTGTTCACTAGCTTTTGTGTTAGTTGGTTTTGATTTTTCAGTCTAATTTTTACAGTTCTTTTTCAGTTCTGGATATTAGCTCCTTATGTGGCGCACAAGTGACAAAAATCCTATTCTGTGGACTGTTTACCCTGTGTGATAGCTTGTTTTACTATGCAGAAAAAAATTTAATTTCACACAATTCCATGTGTTAATTTTCGGGGGAGGGGGGTGTTCCTTGTCATCGAGCTCTGTTTTGAAAGTTTTCCTATAACCTATATTTCGAAGTGTTTTCCTCTAGCATATTCAGTATTTTAGGTTTTATATTAAAACTTTGATCACTTAAATTGCTTTTTGTACAGGGTGCAATGATGTGGATCTGCAGTTAGACAACCGGTTTTCCCCTCACCGTTTTTTTTTTTTTTTTTTTTTTTTTTGAATAGGCTGGTCTTTTTCTCCCATCTCCATGTTTTTAAAACCTTTGTCAAAAATTAGGTGGTCACAGTGATTGGGTTTATTTCTGGAGCCACTATTCTGCCCCACCAGCCTATGTCTGTTTCCTGCGGTTACCAGGCTGCGTGTGCCCTAATAGCTCTGTAGCGTGTTTGAAAACCAAGCAGTGTGATGATGTCTGTCGCTGTGTTCTCTCTTCAGACTTAGATGGCTATTTGTGCTCCGTATGAATTCTTGTATTTTTTTTTTTCCTAGCTCTGTGAAGAATGCCATCAGAATTTTGATGGGAATTGCATTGACGCTCTAGATTACTTATAGTAATACAAGCACTTGTGCGGTATTCTTCCATCCCAGGAGCCCAGAAGATCTAATATCTAGCATTTTCTATCATTGCCTTAAAGACCTCTTGTAGAAGCTGTCCACGCCCTTGCTTAGGTTGTTGCTGGGTACAGCTTTGCCCCCCACCTGGAGCTACTGTAAATAGGGAATTTTTTCCTAATTCCTTTTCTGCAATCTCATTGCTGCTATGTAAGAAAGCGGCTGCTTTTGTATGTGGATTTGTATGCTGCAACTTACTGAAAATTCTTATTAACTGAGTTTTTTGATACACTCTATAAGGGCTTTTAATAGAGAATATTAAATTATAGAATGTCAGCTTGAAACAGTTAATTTGATTTCTTCCTTCCTTATTTTTATTCCTGGTATATCTTTCTCTTCTCTAACTGCTCTGGCCAAGATTTCAGAAAAGCTGTTTTGAATATGAGTAGAAAATGTGGATACCTTTTTATTCCACACTTTACAAGAAATGGTCTCAAGTTTCTCTTGTTTAGTATACTGTTGTTAATAGGTTTGTCATATATAATCTTTATTATTTTGCGGAATGTTCTGTTCCTAAATACTTCAAGACTTTTATTATGAAAACACGTTAAATTTTGTCAAGTCTCTTCTGCATCTACTGAAATGATCATGTGATTTCTGTCCTTACGATCATTTATCTTGGTGAACATCTTCATTGTTTGATGGCCATTTGGAAGCCAAGGGGCTTCAGCTAGTTATAAACTTTTACCATCAATTACATTTTCATTCGCTTATTATAGTGGCTTGAATGAGACGGTTCTCCATAGGTTCAGATATGTGAACCCTCGTTCCTCAGTTGGTGGCACTGTTTGGAGAAGTTTAAGATTGGACTTGCTGAGGAAGTATGTCACGGGGTTCCAGGCGCTGATCGCTGAGGAAGTATGTCACGGGGTTCCAGGCTCTGATCGCTGAGGAAGTATGTCACGGGGTTCCAGGCTCTGATCACTGAGGAAGTATGTCACGGGGTTCCAGGCTCTGATCACTGAGGAAGTATGTCATGGGGTTCAGGCTTTGAGATTTAGCTTGGCCCACTTCCAGTTTATATTTTCCACTTCATGCTCACAGTTCAAGGTGCGAACTCAACTTTCTCCTTGTGCAGCCATGCCTACTGCTAGCTGCTATGCCTCTTCATCATGATGGAATGGTCATTTTGTTTTATCAACAACAGAGAAGTAACTGGTACAGAAGTTGTACCAGGAGTGAGACATTGTTTTAAATGGTCATGTTGGGTTATTTGAAGGTTGACTATAAGTTACCTTAGACATGTTTTTGTTTTGTTTTCCTAGCAACAGAAAAGGAACTAATACACTTATCCATGTGTACCCTGGGACTGGAGATACAGATAGTTGTGAGCTTCCATGTGGGTGATGAGAATCAAAGTCGGGGCCTCTGGAAGAACAGCCAGTGTGTGTAACTGTTGAGCCCCGTTCTGGTGACACAGGTTAAAACACAGTGAGTTAATAATATACAAGATTATGAGTAGGTATATGAAAAAGTAAACTACTAAAATATTAACAAAACCAAAGATGCAGAGAACATGCACTAGCCAATAAAGCAGAACAAACAAAAGAGAAATAACTTTTAACCCATGTTTCTAGCCCACGTTTGGTTCCCAGCAGCGGAGGTGTGTCCTTCATGTCCAAAGCTGCAGCGACATGAAATCCACCGTGGAGACTAGAAATGACAGGCGAGTGGCTGCAGCGATTTGGCTTTGCTCAGGTGACAGCAGGACTGTGGACCTGGCTGAAGCCTTGGTGAGAGCAATGACTATGGGTGATGGGGAGTGGAAGGGAAAGCCTTGGCTGCACACGTTGACCTCCAGGGTGATTGGCAAGGGAAAGCCTTGGCCAATGTGCACTGCCTTCTGGAGTGACGACGATATGGCCCAAACCGTGGCGCACTCAAGCCGACTCTGAGGTGAGTGGTGGGACTGACGGCTCAGGCTACATTTTCAGTTTTATAACCATACTGTTTCCACTGTAGAAAGAGTTCAGAACGTAGCACAGGTGCTGGCATTTGGGTCTAAACATCCTGAAATCTCCCTCTTTTCTTTAATGTCCCACTCTGCTCAATAGCTGTATTTTCATGAGTTATACACTCTCATTTCTAGTTTTAGTCACTGTGTTCATGTAGAATCCTAGAATTCCTTCATACATTTTAAAATTTATTAGGACTTGCTTTGTGTTAAAAATGTGGTCCATTTTTAGGCTGCTGAAAATGTGTACTCTGCAGATGAAACAGTATGCAGATGTCTGTTAATTGAAGTTTGCTTGCTGCTATGTCCGTTTGACTGCTGGTGAGAGCAGGGTGCTGCAGTCACCATAGGCCTCTCTATCCAGCTGCCTCTGTTTAGTGAAACTAGGCGCACTGTTTGCACTGTTTGCCGAGTGCATGCTTAGACTTGCTCCTGTGATCAAAGTGAAGTGACCTTGGTGACCTCTTGGGACTGACTTCTGTTTTGAGTCTAATGTGTCAGGCACCAGTGGATGTACCTGCTTGTTTCTGGTTCCGTTTCCTTGTGATGACGTGCTAAGGCCATATTTGTCTTTTCCTGTGGAGGCTTATTTCCAAATGCAACAAACATGAGCCGTGTATTTTCTTAAGGGTTTTTTTTTTTTTTTTTTGAGAATTCTGAATGTGAGTACTGTAATTGTATCATTTCTGCTACCCCTATCCCAGTTCATGAGCTCTTCTGTAATCTCTCTCTCTCTCTCTCTCTCTCACACACACACACACACACACGGTACTGAGCCCAGTTAGTGTTCTTCCTATGTACATGTGTTTAGAGCTGACTCCTTGGGCTTGCATACCCTATCATGGAGCCTGTTCCTGTAGAAGATGGAGTCTCTCTCTCTCAGAAGCCATTAATTTCCTGTAGCTCATCTAGGCGAGGGGCCTTGTGAACTCCCCCTGATGAATATTGCAAAGAAGTCTTTTTTTTATCTCATAATCTATAGCCCTATTAACCATAAATCCCCCCCAAACACTGGCATTTCCTCTTAACCTAATCCTTGAATGGGTCCCCAGTCTTTAACGGAAGCCGTTTCTGCCATTTCCCACCAGGCCTACTGCATACCATTTGCCTGAATTTATTCACAGTCCCCAGGAAGAATATAGATTTTCCTAGTTTGTGTTATTTCAAGATCAAACTTTACTTATAGCAGCCAGTTCCCAAATAACTACATAGAGTTTTATTATTAATTATAAATACTCGATAGTTTAGGCTTGTTAACTGACTAGCTCTTCCAACTTAAATTTACCCATATTTCTTATCAATGTTTGGCTCGGTACCTTTCTTCAGCACAGCAAGTTCACTTTGCTTCTCCCCAGTCTCCTGGTGACTCCGCCTTCTTTATTCTAGAGCTCTCTTCCTTCCTACTGTTGGCCATTTAAGCTCTTTATTAAACAAGCAAGAGCAGCACGTCTTCACAGTGCACAAAAGATTATCCCACACATCAGTGCCACTTTCACAGTAACACCTTCCTCAGCCTGTCAGCCACTCAGTCCACGTATAGTGCTCACTACCTGTTTTATTCTCTAAGCGTTGACCTCTATAAATACCTCTGATTCATGAGTTCTAGAGTGAACATGGCTTTTATTGGTGAGCGCCATCTGGACCATGTAGGGGAAGATGGAAGAACATAGATACTTAAAAAAATTAGCTTTGAAGTAGAACGGATGAGGCTGCCAGAAAAAAACTACTTCCATCGTGCCTGCTGCTTAAGGAGATGGGAAGACTCTTCATACGTGTTTGCAGGTGCCCTGGAGGCCAGAGGAGGGCATTTCATTTGGAGTAACAGGTACTGTAAGCTACTGCATGTGGGTGCTGGGAACTGAACTTGGGTCCTCTAGAAAATTAGGAAATGAGCTTACAGTTTAACAGTTGAAAGCACATGTAGAATTTATTAACATACAGTGCATATCAGGTAGAATCAGAATGTTATTTACAGCTCTGCAGTTTCTATGTACTGTCATGTAAATGAAATACATTTGGACGTTTTGGGCACAGACAAGCTAATAATTTTCCCTATTTTAGGCAGTATGACGTTTTAACATGATACAGCATATATATGTCTTCCCATTTTTGTTAAATATGCTCAAACTCTTCTAAAAAATACTTCTGGTTGAATTTAGAAAAGAATATTTTTTTTCAGCAAACTTCCCTTCAGTAGTATTTATCTTCCATTCTTTTACTTTGGTTTAAAAACAAACAAATAATTATGGCTCAGGTTGGTTTTTGTTTGTTTGTTTAAAGTAACATGGTTGCATTATTTATTCCTTAGAATTCATATGAAATGTAGATGTGTCCTAACACTAGAAGTTGACTACACCATCTGCATAGCTCGCCGGCACCATACGGCAAGATGTCTAATTTGGGCTATGGCTCACTAGGCAAGTGCTCGCGCACCAACATTCTGTTTCTCATTCTCTCAAACCAGCAGTAAAATCGACATTGAAAGACAAACTTTTTCAAAGTAAAACCAACACTGACATGTTGAGGGTTTTCTTCTGAGTTTCTGACAGAAGTCTCCACGGCCCATCTCTTTTTGACACGGGAACTGGAAGTGTGCTGTGGGACTTGGGCACGTCCTGCCTTATGCAGATCTTCCTAATGGGGTCAGCCCTGATGCCTGGGATAGAAAAGAGAACATGCAAGCGTATGAACTAGATGGTCAATGGAACCATTAGGAGATTGCAGATGATTTTTAAAAACTGTTATGCAGAGCCCATTTGTAAACAGTTTGCCGAGTGCATTCAAGGCCAGTGATGCAGCTTCGTCTGATGCGGCTCCCGATAGTGCTGCATGGTTCAGTTTCAGTTTACTGGGGACAGGGTTTCTCTGTGTAGTCCTCTAAGTCCGCCTGATTCCCGAGTGCTGGGTTTAAAGACCTATGCCACCATGCCCAACTGCATAGCTGATTTCAAATAAACTCAGAAGTTCCTTTAAGACTAGTATACCTGGACTCATGACTGAATATAAAATTAAACAACTTACTTGAAGTGTAGGTGTTCAATGAGCACATATCCATCTGTAGAAACAAAGCTCACATTACTAACCTGAGATTTCTAGAGAAAATTCTTTAATATTAGAAAACAGTTCAACATGAACTCACATTTGCCTTTGGAATTGCGACATATCACTAGGTTTTGTTCAGTGGTGTCGATGACTTCCAGCTGTTCTCCAGGAGTTATTGGCAGATCAAATATTCCATTTCGTGAATTACTAGAGCATGCTACTGCTCTGTTAATGACCACAATCTCTTTACCATACTAAAATGAGAAATTATTATAGTAAGTTCATGCTTGCATGGTTATACCAGAATTAATGGAAGATACAATAGAGTAACCTTAAAATACAGGATGCTAGATACTAACAAAACAAATCATGGGGTATTATAGTGAAAGTTCTTTAAAATAATAGTAAAATCTAGGCCAAAACATTTGTCTAATGTGATTACATTTTAAAGCTGTTTTCACATCCACCGATGCATAATTGAACAAGTCCTGGTGGTCATGAACATACCCTAACTCCAGGTATGCTGAAACAGTAACAAAGCTACCTCCTAACTCAGGAGAGGAAACATTTAAACAAAGCTGTAGAGTTAGCTTCCTGTTTCAGGATGACGCTCCATCCTCACCTTTTCAGAGAACCATGTACTAAAATGGTGGTAGTCAGGTATGTGGGGAAATGAGTGTGTATGCTGAAGGACAGGCATTTGTGAAGGAGCAGTCCCTGGCGGGAAGTAGTTGTGAACCCACAGGATTGCTTCCCGATGAGCTGGCCTATGGATACTTCACCTTCTCCTGCACTGATCAGGAAAACAAAAACTCGGATAGGTAGCTTTGGTCACTGGTGTTTCCTTTAGCAGATTAGGATAATGTGTAAGGTCGTCTCCAACTACTAGCGCCACCTGTTACCCTCGCAAACCTCTAACTTCTCTTCCTCTCTCCAGGAATCCTCAGTGGTTTCATAAACAAAGCTTAAGTAGGTTGCCTTCAGGATGAGGTCCACATCTTTTTGGCTTGATATTCAGGGTCCTTTGCATACTGTCATTCCTTGTCCCTTAGTCTGTGTCCTTACTGAAACCTCAGGAAGCTCCAGGGTGCTTTGTAAACACACCATGCTCCCATCTCTTCAGGCCAGGCCTTTGCTCATGTGAGTGCTCTTTTTTGTTTTCTACTTGAAATACTCAGCTGCCAACAACCTCTGATATCTTTGTGACGGCCAAGAACAGCTTACTGCTGACTCTGTACTATTTCCTATTGGAGAATCCAGTAAACACACTGCCTTTTAAAAAGAAACTTAAAACGAATGTTCCTCACCTTTGCACCCTCAAGTCCTGTCAACAGTGAAAGACAGAGTATTTTTAATTTGAGCTGGATTGAATTGGCATTATTTTTCTAAAGCTAACTGGAAGTCCATCTCAGCTAATTAGGAATAGACTCATAGACATACAGAGGAGACTGGGTTTCTGTCTCATTTAGGGCAGTCAAGGCCAAGGGAGAAAGCCTTGGTAGATTATAGGGATCTTTTCAACTAGAGATTGCTATACTGTCGTTTTCGATCTAATCAAATAACATCCTAGTGTGTGGTGATTTCAGATAACAACTTATCAGCTTTGGCCAAGCAGATTGTATTCGCAGTTAATGTATTTATGTATGGTCTGTCTTATTTTTAGTTCACTTTCCAAACATTTGGGATGTTCATGAAGTGTGAGGTAGTGGTTCTCAGCTGTGCACATGGATGTGAGCATGAGGTGGTCTCTGTCCCCTAGAAGCTCCCAGTTTAGTATGATGAACTGTACCGGAAGTTGGTATTTAGGTTATCAGAAGAGCAATTTCTTTAAGCAGAAGTTTGAGCAGGTCTTTCTGGAATGAGAAGATGCCTCAACTGGGTCTTGATAAGTGAACACACCAGATGGAGAAAGGAGCAGGGGGATGTCAGATGTGGAGTGGACCAAGTCGGTGCCTGGAGGAAGGAGATGCAAGGTGAGGTAGAGGTGCAAGCTCTTTTAGAAACAGAATCATGAGCAGTTTGTTGCCAAAGCAGAAAGAGCAGAGACAGACTCTGAGGAGAGGAAACAAAGATTACCTGTGGCCATGACTTGAAGAAACTATCTAGAAACATTTCTAGTAGAGCCCTGACTGACAGAATTTGTCTCTCTTAATCCACGTCTAGCACTGGGATGGTGTTTGAAATGTTTACTGAGTTCAAAGTTCTCACTTTGGCAGCACATAGGATCAGGAAGGACCGGGCCAACTTGGGAGCACTGAAGGAAGGATGGGAGCTTGACATGCTGATTCACTCGTTCACTCACTAGGCTGTTGCTCAAATGCAGCACATCCAGCTGTACACTGGGCGCTGAAGTACGAAAGGGTCTTTTCTCATCCGCATTGCACACATGTGCTGGGGAGTGAGATCTGACTAGAGCTGTGAACCACATCTCTGAGGCTTTACCGGGTGGAATAGCAGGGTCCAAAGGCATGCCAATATAGGAACTTATCAGTCAAAGATCATATCTTTATCTTTGCATAGCTGAGACACAGCAAACTAACGGAACCTTTAAGAGTAGAACTTTCTAATTGTCTGTTAATTTTCACTCTCAGAAGAGAACATACCTGAAATCTTTCTCTGAAAAGTTTTTCTTCTTTTTCCATTCTATTCTTTTCTAAGTTGTGCTTCTTAGTTCTGAAGAAATTTCTGGGAGAAAAACTGGCAAGAAATGACATGGGTAAGGTAAAGTATAGCATACCAAAAGTTCTAAATTTGTGAGTCTCTGAAGTCATCCTGTCTCAGCATAAACTCAGTATTTTGTATATGTATAATTTTACATACTATATATATAGTATGACATTTCATCTGTCCCAACACGCTCCTCTACTAAAGCAGATTTTCATAATTACTGAAAATGGTAATACAATTATTTTCCATTTTATACAAACATATGTGTTTGTTTCCCAGTGCTGAAGATCTATACTGAAGGAACATTCTATCACTGAGCTATATCTTTAACAGTATTCTTGATAGCAAGCAAACATGAATTGAGATCAGTTTGGTATAGAGAGACTGTTGTGGCAAGGGGAGCAGTGGGAAAAGAGAAATAACGTGTCTCGTGGAGGAGTAGGTGATGTATTAATACAGAAAACACTTAGTACTTATTGGAAGAATAAGCTGTTCTAGAAACCATTATAAAAGAACCCAAGAATTGATCCATTGCCCTTCATAGACAATGATAGCCTCATAATTGCATATTCAAATTGAGAAGTTTATTAAGTCAGCTTAAGAAAAAAAGTACTGGAAAATTGTTTCCCAAAAAGATGGAATTTATGACAGATGAAACTGTTGGAAAAGGGGTCAGAAATGTTCCTTCCTGACATTGCATTTCCTTGATTTTTCTTTTGCAATGCTATGTAAACAGTTACGATATTTAATGTGAAAAAGAAAAAATATCATCTTTTCCAGTCTGAATACCTCTTTCCAAACTGGGAAAAAATAAACTTACGGGAGGGGCTGCCTTTGTCACTACGAGCTGTTTCCATTTGCTGTGGACAAATGTCTGACTTCTGAGATACCCTAGGAAAACCATTGGTTTCCTGATAGAGGCAAACCACACGCTATTTACTAAAGATTCCCCCAAGAAGTCTGTCAAAGTCCCCCATCCTACCTCATGCACAGCAAATGGGAAGAGGAGAATATAGCTAAGTAAGCACGGATGACATAGCGCACAGACCCTTCCGAAGCTGCCAGTGTAGTCCAGATCACACGAATGGCGGTTAGATCCCAAGCTGAAAGATTTCGATTCCATTCTAACCCTAACTGCGGTCACAACTAACCCACGTCGGTCAGTCCTAATTGGTGTTCTAGTCAAGCTCTGTCCTTCTGGAGGAATGCTGCTGTGGCCACAAAGACAGGAAGACTGAAAGGCCATCTTTGTTTGCTAAGGGCTACCTCCCATGCTTTCTTGTTTCTCATCAGTGGAGAGTAGGAAGGAGATTGAGATGAATGGAAGGAGCCGTGTTTTTATACCTTTGTCTTTCTTAATCCTCTCAGTTGTACTGTGAAGCTAGTGCTGCTAGTTCTCACTGCAGACAAGGAACCAGAAAATCAGACTCAAGGACTTGCCTAAGATCAGACTAGTAAGAGGTGGAAACTGAGCTGCAAAGTTGGGAGTTCACTGTGGCCTTACCTTTTGGATCCATTGCTGCTGCCCTTTTCCCCTTTATTCCCCTTTGATGTCAAAAACTTAGGCTTCCAAGTTTTTAGCTTATCTTCATCTCTGAGGAGAAAAATGTTTTGATCAAGTAAATTAAGATTGAACTAGTGTAGTAAACATTTACTACCCTCACATGCACACAATTAAAAACAGTTGTTTTTCTAAAATATAATTTTAGGTGTAAATAAAAATGAAATTTGTGGGGACATAGATAGGTTTGGAAAGTGTAATATTAAATAAGGTGACAAGACCTTGTTTTCTACCATGTGGATCCCAGTTCATGATGTGATATGTGTTTTAAAAAAAACATGCACGGAAAAGCAGATATTATAGAATGGTTGGAAATATTTGAGCATCTATTAAGTTTCCTACTGCTCATTTTATGTAAGATAACTCACTCCATTTTCATATGACTACTTGCTAAACCTCTGGCCACTCTAAGTTCTCCAAAGAAGGGAAAGGGATGACCAGAGAGCTGGACAACTTGCCATGGTGGCAGAAGAGGTTGTGCTGCCCAACATGGGTGCACATTTATGACTCCAGAGTCCATAGTCTTTCACCATGCTACTACTCCAACTACTCCAAAATGCCTCTTCTCTAAGTTACTGGGTTTTCCATCATTGATACGAGAAAGAAAGAAAAAAGGAAAAACAAAAGAGAATCTACTTCTACCAACCATCCAGATGTCTATAGTGCTGACATGCCTAAATACTTCAATAGCTGCCCTGGGAAGACTATAAACACAAAGGTACATGTCTGAGAAGCTTCACATTTTCATGGACGTTTTGTTATGATTCCCTTCAGAGTATGCAGTCTTGGGAACTGGACTCAGGGCTTGAATGTACAAAGTAAGCACTTTGTGACTTAAGTGTATCCCAAACCTCAAACTATGTGGCCTAGGTAGGCCTTGAACTTGCTACTCCTCTGCTACCAAGACCACCTTTCCTTCAGATTCGGGTCACAGGGTTCATCAGGAGAGGAAGGATTTAGCCCCTTTCAGGCAATGAAGGTGTGACTGAGAAGGTGCAAGGCCATCAGGACTTGGTGGAGACCTCCTCCTCAGTTTTACCACCTTTGGAGCCTGGAAGAAGGCTTTCGCCATCACTTCTTTTCTAACTGCTGCACGTGTGCTCAGTTGTCTGCCTCTACTCTGCCCACAGAAGGTGGGACTCGGACATAGTCCACCTGGGTCTACTACAAGTTGTGCACAATCCTAGGCACAGAACGGGGTTTAGCATGCGCTGTGTGTGAAACCATTTAAAAGGAGCTATAGCGTGAGTACAAAAGGGAGCAAGCAGGGCAAGCACCCATATCCAAGCTTATTCTCTCTACTAAGGCAATATATCCCAGTCTTTAAATGTTTTAGAGCAGCAGAAAGGAAGAAGAACTGGAAAATGCAGCTCTGTTCACACTGCAGCTAGGACAGAAGCAACCATGGAAGACAACAGAGAGCCTGGAAACAGACCTTCAGGTGCTGAGAACCTTGGTGTGACAAAATGGCATTGATGGGGAATCATGCAAAGGACATTTATCCATACAGAAGAAAACAACTGGTTATCCCTTCATTGTAAACACAAAATTCTAAAGATACTTGATGCTCCCTGGTGGTCTAGTGGTTAGGATTCAGCAGTCTCACTACCAAGGCCTGGGTTCGATTCGGGGTCAGGGAAGCCTCTACTGCAGGGCAATGGTGGCACATGCCTTTAAACCCAGTACTTGAGAGGCATAAGTAGAGGCAGGGGGATTCAAGGTCTAGGAGTTCAAGGCCAGTCTGGTCTATAGAGCTAACTGGTGCCAGGACAGCCAGGGATCCACAAAGAAACCTGTCTCAAAAGCCAAGAAGAAACAAAATCAGTTCAGGTGCATCTAAGGACAAAGTTTAAAAGGCAAAGCTATAACTTTTAGAAGAGTATAGGAAAATGTCAGATGAGCTAGGAGAAAGTTCTTTAGAAGATATAAAAAGCAATAGTAAAAAAAATGAAAGTTTAAAATATATTAAGAATTTAAAATCCTATTCTTTGGAAGATTAGAAATGAACTTGAAAAGGCTAATCAACAGTTGGAGAAGATACTGTGGGAACTGACAGGAATGTGGGAAAATAGCTGCGTCCAAACTCATTGTTTTAAAACCTAAGATGAAGAAAACTACCAGCAACCCAAGAGAAAAGCAATCAAAAGATACAACAGACTCCATAGGAGAAGGACGTGAGTGTGAGGACCGATGCTGAAGCTTGTTAGGAATGCCGGTTACTATAACGGTGTGATACTAACAAAAATGTCTTCTCTCTGTTCCGTGTGCTAACATGGGAGTCAATGCGAACCCTTATGTGCCAGGCTGGCACTTGTGAGTTTATACTCCACGTGTGGTCTGTATCCCCCTTCCAAGTGCAGACAGGATGCATCAGTCTACGTCTGTAGAAGTGCTGATCACAAAGTCACTCAGGAGCAAAGTACCGACCGACAAGAGAATAGATGAGTTCATGTGACACACACGTGCACAGTCTTAAAGAGCAGGAAAAATGAATTATGGTAGCAAAACAGTGGATCTGAGAAAAATCAGGCTCAGAATTCTATATAAAGGATGAAATCATTTTTATAATGAAACAGAATTTTTGTCATCTAATTCGATAAATCTGTTTTTGTCTTGAACAGGGAAGGCACTCACCCTGGGCGAGGCCAGTGAGCAGGCGAGGGGTATGCGCATGGTTATGGGGACAGGGTTGGCTTTATTGTACTTTATAACTTAATTTTACAAACAACTTATTTTTCAAGGAAAGGGTTTCATTCTTTTAACTTGGTATGACAGGTCTGTTATCTAAAAATTTCCTGCCTTCTAATCTCCTGTCATGCTACATTGGCTTCTTTTCTGATCGTATGCCTTTTGCTCCAACAAACTTTCTTTTGATTTTCTTTTTCAGACAGAGTCTTACTATGTAGTCCTGACTGGCCTGGGACTCACTGTATAGATCAGACTGGCCTCAGACTCATGGAAACCCTCCTACCTCTGCCTCTAGAGTGCTGGGATTAAAAGCACGCACTAACACACTTATTCCAGAAACTTTGCAAACACAGTGTGTTCCATGCATGTGGTTGTCCACCAACCTGCAGCCTCTGTATCTCATCTCTCCTCTTGCCCCCAGCCTCCACTTGTCAAACATTACAATGATGTTTCACTGCTTCAGTATAGATGCCAACACTCCAGCAGACACTAAAACTACCATCTTGAGAGTCCAGATTATTCTGAACAGTTCTATAACAAGCCCAACTTAACACAGTACATTTTTGAGTCAGGCCACATGACTGAAAGATCTGAAAGCCACAGGTGTAGGACCACAGAGTTCTGAGACTAAGAGAAAACAGTTAAGAAAATGGATTCTTGCAATTCTAAGGATAATGGTCTAATTAAAAGGGGGTGCCTAACACAATTAGATAAAACCTAAGCTAATATCAAAAATGTCTCCACGCTTACTATGACTCAGAAAAAAACTGACCTTAAAATATAAATTTTGATATGTCTATCATGACTATAATCGAAGTCTTAGGTATGGATAAGGGAACACTTCAAAAAAAAAAAAAAAGATGCCATCATGCCTGGGGTATCATACCTGTAACCTGAGCAGCTTGGGAGGTGAAGGCAGAAGTCCAAGGCAACCTCGAGCAATTTGTCAAAAGCCCAAGTAAAACAAGGGCTGAGTAGAGTGCTTTCCACACACCTATGTCTACTCTCAAATATTCCGGTCCAGCACAACCAACTGCAAACACAGAACTATAGGCTTGCATGTCCATTACTGAACAAAAATCACCACACACACACACCCAAAAACCTAGGCATTCTATCTTGTCTGAATTGCTTTATGCCCAATATCTGGCATAGAGTACATAATCAGTATTTGTTGAATGAATTAATGATGTTTGAACACTCGAAGGTTTGAAATGTTCGGCGGTTTTGGAGTTCAAGAGCCTCCCAGTGATGTAGAATGGAGAGAGCGTGGGGGAGGCCGAGGGGGCGCCTGGGGCAGTGAGAACTTCATTTTGAGAATGATGCATAACTGCTGAGGGTTCAAAGCTGGTGACTATATTTGTAGCTTTGAGACTTCAGAAAAACAAAGCTGAAATGGAAGAGAAATGGCGACTCGGGGACTTTTGCAGGAATCCTAGAAGCAAAAGTGGGAATTGTGGCTGTGTGGTGGGGGAAGAAGTGAGAACACTCGAAAAACATTAAAACAAGGACTTGGAAGGGCGGGCAGGAGATTGGAGGAGCTCGGGGATATAGCATAAGGATGACTGTGTTTCTAACTAACAGAGATTAGAAGAGAAGTTTGGACAAGAAAAATTGGTATTCTGCATTATTACAGACCTCCTGAGCTTAGATAGTGTTGCGTTGCAGGATTACTGGAACTCAGAAAAATATCTGACCTTAAAATATAAATGTTGATGTCTTGGTTATAATTGAATCTTGGATATAAGTGAGAGAACAGTAAAAGACATACAAGGTGAAGACTGGGGAATCACAGGCAGCAAGATCCCAGGTCCAAGGCCAGCTCGGACAACTTAGCAAAACCCTGAAAATGAAATAACTAAATAAAGGACGAGGCTGTGCAGGATGCTCGCTTAGCATACACAAAACCTGGCATCAATCCTTCTCCTGCAAAAAGGAAAAGCAAGAAGCGTACGAAGGGAGAATAGAGCTGTTACAGGACATCCGAAGAACATACAACACGCTAGGTGTGGATGGCTGACCCAGAACTTCCATAAAGCTTAAGGAGCCAAGAGGAGGAACATGAAATCGTTACCTGGAAACAGGGAGAGCAGGACCCTTTTCCCCTTTAAGGATGGCATAACCAAAATGTTAAAGCACTGTAGGAAAATCCAAGTATGGTATGATCTCAAGAATGTCTCTTGGGTTTGACAAAGGATTATTAGTGAGTTTACCAAGACCCCAGCACAAGTCCAAATAGAGTGAGAAGGGACAGGTAGATGAAAATGAAAGACCGCCATCACCGGCTGCTTGGTGGAGATGGGAAGGAAGAAGCCGTAAGGGGCACTGAGGTAAGAATGGCTTCCTTCCTACAGGTGACAGTGACTTAGACCTTGGAAACGGTTCTGTCAAACAGCCCGGGCTACCCTGTATTTTGCAGTGTACACAAAAGATTAGTAGTTAAACGTGTTGACAATTCCAAGTCTCCAGACTCAAAGATTAGAAACAAAACTACCCTGAAGCTCCTATGCCTTTGGCTCTGTACCACTGTTGGGATGCCTCTGTGTGTGGGGGTGTTTATTGTTTTCTCTTAGGAAATGTCTGTCCAGTCTCCCAGGATCTGGTTTGTAAATATATTTAACAAACCCCAGGCAGTGGCTGGTGCAAGCAGAGATGACCAGTGAAGTGAACTGTCTTACTTTGATTCTTTCTCGCTTGTGTCCACGTCGTCGTAGATGATGACGTCCTGAGACCCAATTCCTAGGGCACAGACAGGACCAAAAAAAATATACCTATGTTAGGTATGATTTATACACTCCAGCTTTCCACATTATACACAATGACCTGATTATCCAGATGCATCCTCAAGCCTGTTATCTGATTACAGAGACAGGCGGGAAGAAATTCAACAGAGGGAATAAAAAGCAGGGTGCTCTCTGATCGCCTGACCTGCATGTGCATGACATCAGCTTGATTTCGTTAAAATGGTAAGCTGTCCCCATTTTCTGGAACTGAAAAATAATTTACATTGCTAACATATTGAGAGGGCTTTTCTTAATATCCAGTGGGGGCGGGGATGGTAATGTCTTTGCTGATGCCTTCCTAACACATACAAAATTGTATTGGTTGGAAGTAATTGTCCCTTTGCAATATTACTGTATTACACTGAGTCTGAGTTAATACAGAATCATAATGAGACATTTCCAGCTCGTAATGTTCACACTGCCATGCAGTATAGAATTCCATGATTTTCAGATGGTTCGCCATCTGAACAAGTCTGGGACAGTCTGATATACTCACGATCCATGTTCAATCATCCACAGTCACTCTTAGTTCTACTAATTTATCTCAATACCTTTAAGCTTTGGGGGGGGTAGAGTTCAATATCACTTATTTTGGTGCTTTAGGAAAGAAAATTTAAGACATCAAATCTGTTTGGATTTTAGAGTGTTTGCATATATACAATGAGATATGTAGAGACAGTATCTTGGATATAGCAGCCAAATATAATCTTGAAATTAGTATAATGTTCCATATACACTTAATACACATATCCCAATGGTAGTTTCATACAGTAGTTTACTGTGCCTGCCATGAGACACACCTGTCACATGAAGTCAGGTATAGAATTTTTCAATTATGGTAGTAATAAAGTTTCAGACTTTGGAGCAATTTGGTTTGTGGATTTGAGGATTAGGGGTAATCTATAAGATGCATTCATACTTCAAGTTGCCTCTAACACTTTTTTATGACACTGTCTGGGAGAGCTGCAGTTTTATCATGTCTGTAGTAACCTTTGTTATTTGGTGTGGCAGCTTATACTTCTGAACTAGATGCTTGAATCACTAGGTCACAGTTACAAACGGAAGTAACTTTCCTGCTAGTGCCCGTGAACCTAAAACAATGAACAAAAGGCACACAGCTCTCTGTTGTTGACAGATCCCGGGGACTGGACATGTATCGAGTGCCGTGTCAATACATGATATCCTTTATGTCAGCCATTGTGGTGACTTACACAGCGTTGTTTTAACAGCATAGTAAACAGTGTTCCAGTAACCTGTTCCTTTTCAGTTAGTGTGCAGCCTGCAGCATGTCCATACTCAGTTCACCATGTTTTAATCTGGCTATCAAATCCACCAGAGGTATGCGGACCAATACAGAATGTCTAAGATTCATAGTCAGAGTCTTGGGGACAAACCCCAATCACAACGCTCAGATGTGGGTCCTAGAGCCTCCTATAAAAACATCAACGTCTGCTTATGGAAGCACCAGAAAAATGTTTCTCATCTCTCCAAAGCAGGAAGTGCCATTGTTTTAAGATATTCTAATGGCTCCAGTTGTCACTGGGGAAGCAGGAAAGATTACCAATGCTCTTCTGCTGCCCCCTAGCACACCAGTCCTAAAGACAACAATATCAGTGGACAACATCAAATAAACGCTACTTACCTAAGTCAGGCAGTGACATAGAAAATCCATTGCTAATGGAGAAAAGACAAAAAAGGTCAAGGAACAAAGTTATGCACAATTATCAGATATATCCAAAATGCCATCCTGACGGCAGGTGCCCTAGTCCAGATGGTACTGAAGAGACCCTTGCAGCTCTGTTCTGATTGGCTCTACTCCATTCCAAATGAGCACTTGCATTCCTGTGGACTGCCTGTAACCCGCTTGCTAATGAGAACACTCAGGCTGCCTTGGAATCTTCTACGATATAGTCAGATCTACTGAACGAGTGTGAGGATTGAAGAGAAAGAACAGTGTACAGTGTACAGGTGAACTAATTCATGGGGACTCCACAGACTGCAGCTCATCTGTGTTTTATAAGCAAAAGGAAGATGGCCCCAGAGAAACCCAGGTCCGGTGGAAACATAAGATGGCAAATTTCTCAGTGGGAGAGGACATGTAGCCCAGCTAGATTTATTTCTCCTCTTCTCTCATTGCTTAAGAGGTCATGTGGAAAGAGATGTGTGATAAGAAAAGGGAAAGGAAAGATATAGAAAAAAAGAAAAACCTATTTATTTGATGCCTTTAATTTAAACTCAGAACTACAGGTATTTTTTTTAGGATCCGTGAGCCGTTATGCTGGGCGAGTAAGATGATTGGATAGAGTTTCTGTCCTGAAGGGAGACAGAAAATCAAATCATAGTCTCTTCTGCTGTCCAGACTGACTAAGATATAGTGCTCACACTCCTGTCCATCGGATCTCTCAGGAGATCTAGTTCTAGCAGACGACTGGACTTAAAATCACAAAATTCCAAGGCTTTGTAATTGGGAAGAACCTTAGAGGAGAATAGTTTCAGTCCGCCTCAGTGCAGGTGATGATCTTGGCAAATTATTTTCTAGTACTCTTTAGTACATCTCTAGACCTGTCTGTGTTGATATCGTGCAGAGACCTGTCCCCAGAGATCGTCTAGTCCCCTTCCGTTGCACCCACGAGGGACGCACGGTCCCGTGAGCATGAATGGAAGAAAATCCCGTCTCTGTCACTGCTGGTTAATTTGGAGCCTAAGACTAATAGTGGAGGTTACATGGGGACCGGATCTCTCTTAAGTCCGAGATTTTAAGATACACCGGCCATTCAGCAGACCAGGTTCTCCCCGCCCACATGATACCCGGATTGCTGCTTTCAAAAGAGGCAAAGTAAACATGGATGTGTACACATGTAAGATCACTGGAGATTGTGGAGCCAAGAGGACATGAAGACTGCTGGAGAGCGTGTGGCCAAGAGGACACGAAAGGATACAGCTACTAACATAATGATTCGTGATTACGACATGAGGGGCTGAGGACGGCTACAGACTTTTTATTCTGGATCTTGCTTGCCTATACAGTAACTTTTTTCTCATGAGTTTTTTAGGGTGTCATGTGCTGGGGCCTTTATCGTTGTGGACTCTGACGCACTTGTCACCGGTGCTGAGACTCGGATAGGAAACAGCAACCATCCGTCTGCAAGTCAGTGTTGGTGATAGCCAGGAGGAAAGGCTAAAGGGACTGCTTACCTGACGTTTTCTCTCGACTTGGCTTTCTTCATCCTGAATACGCCCTTCTCTTTCCTGAAGAGCTGCTGCAGTCTTCTCAGCGCTGCCCTTCCATCTACACTGAGAGGAACGAGGAGATAAAACAGCATGGCATTTGAGGATTGGGACAGAGTGCTGTAGATTATCAAGGACCAGAACGCCAGTCTCACGTCCAAAGGAGACTCCCTTGAGGAAGGACAAGGGAAGGCCTCAGCAATAAGGAGTGAGGTCTGCTGAGATCCTGATATGAGAGAGTAATTATAAATAATTATAAATAGTGTTCATTTTTGTAGAGATTATGAAGTAAAATTTTCCTTTCCGAGGAGAAAATAACTTGGGGAAACACTCACTCCAAATGGGGCTAGGGACACCTTGGAGAAGTGCCAGCTCCAGGAATTGCCATCTCTGGTCCTTAACAAAGTCTCCAGTAACCGAGTGTACAGCTGCGGTAATGTACCGATGGGCCAGCTGATGCCGAAATTCTCAACATCCTTTTGGCTTAGGAGGATGGAGTCAAAAGGGAGTTCACCCACATAACCAGCCCAGTATCACTGTGCCCTCAGTTCCCAGACTCCTCACTGTGACTATGCTCTTTGCTTTACCTTGCTCTCTTTAGGTGAGACTGGCCAATGTTGACCATTTGAACAAACATCATTTGCAATACCAGTGAGTAAGTTGCAAATCCCGGAGTCGGTCTGACTAACTCACAAAGACCAAAGCTAAGTTACATTTATTGCTTTGATCCTGGAAAAGCAATTATAAAGTCAAGACAAATTCTATTGTTATTTGCTTCCCCTGTCTCAAATACTTCTTAACAAGCAAAAGCTCTTTACTCTTGAAAATGAATATTTTTCTCAAAGGAGAAAGCAATAAATCTTCAATCTTATGATGTATGATTGCACACACTGATGAATATGCTGCCAATGACAATGTAGTATTTCAATAGCTTATCACCAGTCCACATAATCTTCCTTCAAGGATGGTCGTGGGAGAAGGGGCTACGCCTTAAACCCAGGCTTACTAGGTAAACAGGAAACATAATTAGCCTACAACTTAAACCTAGGAAAGAAACTCACTCTGGCTTTTGGTCATTATTCTTTGTTTTGTAGATGTCTTCATACATTTCTTCACTATTTTCTTCTGAAACCAAAGAGCACACAAACAACAATAACAAAGCACTGTGAACTGCCAAGTACTTTCAACTCTCTCTAGTTAAGTCATTTTTGTTGCAATATATGCCTGTTTTCATAAGCACGTGGTAAAAATTCATAAGCATCTCTAGAGCTCTGTAGACTCGAGAACTGGACATGTCTTCTGCGTGTGATTCCATGTGGGCTCTGGTTCAGCCAAAGGCAGCTGGTTTCTCAACAGACACATTTCTTTCCCCCTCTTCCTTCCCACAGTTAGCGCACAACAGCTGTCATCTTCTGTGCGTGAGACAGCGTGCTACACACTGGGGAAACAAAGGAAAGCCCACGGATACTGAAGAATGTCTCCCTTTGCACCAGCCTAACGCGTAAGATTAATATACACAGATTGTAAGGTTAACATATGCAGGTTGTAGCCTGGAAATGGAGTCCAGAGGAAACGGTATTGGGTTCAACGTATAACTATTAAAGTTTCAAACTTGACTGGAACACATTGAGCATGTGGAGTTCTGGAACTTCTCTCATTAAAAAGTGAGCATTGTATGTAGATATATCTCTTTTTTGAAAGCATAGCAAGTCAATAAAAGTTGAAGGTTATTGTCTTAGTGTGTTCATGAAGCTATCAATAAAGTTGAAGGTTAAAAAAAGTGAGTATTGAATTTAATGTTCTCTAAAGTTATTCCTATGTGTCAAATTTCTGGATTTTAAGGAGCAATCCCTTAAGGAGAATAGTATTTGATTAGTCTCTGTGTGTGTGTGTGTGTGTGTGTGTGTGTGTGTGTGTGTGTGTGTATGATATTACAAAGAGAGAGACTCTCACTCTTCAGCCCAGGCTATCCTGGAACTCACTTTGTAGGTCTAAGCAGGAAATGGGAAAGAAGATAGAAGAAAAGGGAAAAAGAAGGAAGGATAAACAAAATTATGGATATCTTTTAAAAAAAGAAGATATGAAAACCTGCTATTTTATAAGTTATTAGAAAATACTACCTAAAAACTAAGTGTCCTCTGTAGTGGTTTGAGAATAGCCCCAGAGGTCCGTATATTTGAATGCTTAATCACCAGGTATTACTTTAAATAGGGATGGGTACCTGCAAACACCTTTCGGATGGCAACTGCAGAGGCAGAGTTGGTAGGGGAAACCTCTTAAGGAGAAAACTCAACACAGTGTGAGATGGAGCTACACAGACATAAGAGAGAGGGGAGGCCAGCCAAAGCCTTCAGGTCCGTGGTCCTTAACCTGTGGGTCATTCCCGTTCACCACAGTCACTTATCAAATATCCTGCGTATCAGATATTTACGTTATAATTCATAATAATAGCAAAATTACCATTATGGAAATAATTTTATGGTTGGGGGTCACCAGAACATGAGGACCTGTAGTAAAGGGTCACAGCATTAGGAAGGTTGAGAATCACTATTTTGGGCTATATTGATATTGATATTAAAAGCACTAGGAAGTTGGGTCTACATGCTCTGCAGAGGACCCAAGTTCAGTTCCCACACCCACATCAAGTGGATAAAAAAAATCCTGAAACTCCGGCTCCAGGGAATCTAACACAGCTGGCCCCTACGGACACCTGTGCATTCATGCACATACTCCCTTACCCCCCTTTCACGTAATTAAAAATTAATAAGTACTAGGAAGCCTGGATAGTATTTTAAATAAAATCATACACCCTTTATCAGTCTTGTGCAGTGAATTCGCCCCAAAGAGCGATTTCATGTGGAGAAGCTTCTGCCACAAGAGCACCACTCCCTCCTCTAAACACGCCTCCGCACCACTGCCCTTCATCTCAACGTTCAGTTCTTAATCTCTGAAAATGTGTGCAAATAAAAGCCCATGGTCGCCTCGCAGCCCCAGAAGGACTCTGCCATGCCGGCCAGCACTTACCGCTGTCGGAGGTGAATGAACTGGAGAAGTCCCACTTTGGTCTGTGAAGAAAGACACAGACTGTTAAACACTGCACCTCCAGAGTCTCACCACGCCCCTGCTCCTGGGAGGTCAGGGCCCACTTACAGATCTTCTCTGGAGCACCCCACATCATCGTACATCTTCTCTGAAGAGGAATTTGATCTAATGGTGCTTGGTCTTGGGGTTTCTTTGGTCACCTCCAAAGCCTCCACATACCCACCTGTAAGGAAAACAGGAAGGCTGAGGCAGTGTCACCGGCTGTTAGAAATACATCTGCTCCCATCCCTGGAGGAGCAACAGCAGGGAAAGGCAGACTGAGGGTGATGACGCGGGACTGCAGTCGGGGTATGTGTTCCCCTGGGCTCATGTGTCCACTCTTCTGTCTTCAATGGAGATACCATTTTGTTACATTCTGGAAACTTCAGGAGGTGGAGCCTGCTTATAGGAAATAGGTCAGCAGGGGGTAACCCTTTAAAGGCTATTTCTTACCCCTTCTTTGGTCTCGGCTTCCTGCCCACCAGGACCTACCCCTTCCCCCATATACTTCACCACCATGATGCTCTGGCCCACGGCAGCCCTAAAAGCAGCAGAGCCAAGGACTGGGGAGTAAAACTACTGGCGCAAAGCAAACTTTCCTCTGCCCTGTCACTTCGTCACCGTGCCAACGAAACCAGCCACATGGTCTGCGTGACCTGTACAACTCCCTGAAGTTGGGGATAACTTGTGGAATATTATTTTAAGATGTGTTACATTTGTTTATGCTGTGGAACATTTGTTTTCATGTGCTACATTCTTTTACATTGTGTTTAAGTCTGTGAAGCTGTGTTACTTCTGTGTTTAAAACACCCAATTGGTCTAAAAAAAAAAGAGCTGAACAGCCAA
This sequence comes from Alexandromys fortis, assembly GCF_014885135.2. NCBI lineage: Eukaryota > Metazoa > Chordata > Mammalia > Rodentia > Cricetidae > Alexandromys > Alexandromys fortis. The sequence continues at coordinate 7,486,518 of NW_026067908.1, forward strand.
TAGTGAGTCAGGAGAAAGGACAGGTGGGGCTGTCAGACAGAATACATAGAGGAAGGGGCAAGACAGATCAAGGAGCAAGAAAGCGAGAGAGATGGAGTGAGAAAGGAAGGGACCTGTCACCCAGCTACACAGTCAGACATGGAATAAGAAGGAAAGAAAGGTATAAAGAAATAAAGGTAAAAGCCTAGAGGCAAAAGGTAGATGGGATAAGTCAAGAAAAGCTGTCTAGAAGCAGACTAAGCTAAGGCCTGGCATTTATAAGTAAGAAAAGGCCTCTGTGTGTTTATTTGGGAGATGGCAGGCGGGCCCCCTAAAAGAGTAGTAAAAGAGCCAAAAGAGTAAAAGCAACCAGCAACAGTAACTAACGGCCCCTTCTATGTGGCTATGTAAGGATCAAGTGTATATTCACAAAGAGCACCAATTCCCCAGCAACCCAAAGCTCTTCCCCAACGTAATGGCTCTTCCTGTTGCTTCTGATCTTCTGTGTTGAAGTCCTTCAGCTCTGGAGATTTTCTCTACTGTCTAAATTGCCTTTTCTGGTTTTTTAAAAAATAAATTTATTATGTATACAATATTCTGCCTGTGTATATGCCTGTTGTCCAGAAGAGGGCGCCAGACCCCATTACAGATGGTTGTGAGCCACCATGTGGTTGCTGGGAATTGAACTCAGGACCTATGGTAGAGCAGGCAATGCTCTTAACCTCTGAACCATCTCTCAAGCCCCCTTTGGTAGTTTTTTTCTTTCTTAAAGTTTCTGAAGCTAATCGAACACATGCTGACATGTATTATTAAGCACAGAATTAACTAGGCAATAGCATGCTGATCTGAACAGTCTGCAGGGATTGTTGGCACAGGTAGCCAGCCTGATAGAAGCAGGGAGTTCTCAGCTGTAAACTTGTCATAAGCATAAAATGCCACCTCGTCATCAGCTTGTGTACCTTCACAGTTAGGCTGTGGCTGACTCGGAGTTATTTTCATTTCAGACATGAACCACTTATCATAAGAAGTGTATCTAAAAATATGCAACGAGCAAAGTGACTGGTATCTATTAATTAAATGAGCCAAATGAGAAGATTTTATCCTATTGCAAGAAGTATGTGACCCTCAAACTATTTCAAAGAGGGGCAGTTCCCAGAGGAAGGTGGCTTACCTTTTCTAGGGAAGTTAGTAGAATAGTTTCAGAAAAAAAGAGAGGCTAAGCACATAGCTGGGCACTTTCACTTTCTCTTTAAAAATGTATTTATTATACTTCATAGGTTTTGAGCATTTTGCCTACACATACGTGTATATCTCACATGTGGACCTGGTGCCTGTGGAGGCCAGAAGAGGGTGTTGGGTCCCCTGGCACTGGAGCTGTGGATGACTGTGACATACCTTGTGGGTGCTGGGAACCAAGCCCACATTCTCTGAGAGACCAAGTGCTCTTAACCACTAAGCTGTCTTTCCAGGAGCCTCCTTTTCTTAATCTTTCTTATTGGCTCATGAGAAGCATTATGGAATCGTCCACAAATGTGTATCTTCAACAGACAATTCCAGTTCCACCATAATCTTTCATGCCATTTCCAATTGATTATTCCAGGCATATTGGATTTCAAACCAATCCCATGATTTCTTTTTTTTTTTAATTTTTAGTCTTTAAATCTACACTTTCTCTAAAATGGTCAATAATACTTTTCCTATTGCTCAGGTGCCTCAGGCCCCAAGTTTTGGAGACACCCTTGATTCTTTCCTTCCGTAACTCACATCTAGTCAACACTTGCCTGTCATCTAACAAGGTTTTACAGTCAATCCAGGCCACTTCCACAGTCCAGCCACAGAGCCCTCCACCAACTTCTCACCTAAATTACTACGATAACAACCGATCCCCTGACTCAGCTTATACCCTATCTGTTCTCAGCCATGCTACTCTTTGCAACACAACTCTGATCATGACTGTTTTATGTGTTGCAAGTTCTCGATGGTTAAAAAAGCAATTGTACTGAGAGCAAAGGTCAAAGCTCTGGCAGGGATTCCTAAAAGCCTGTGCTGGCCCTCCCCCACTCACTACTCCCTCCTGTTCCAGTCACAGGGACCTTGCTGTTCCTCCGGGGCCTATGATCAGCTCTGACCCAGAAGAACTTGCTCCCCTGTCCTTTCTCCTCAGAGTCTTATATCAGATACACCTGTGCCTCCGCTATTTTTATTGCTATGACAAAGCACCTGACCAAAGCAGTTGACAGAAGGATGAGGTCATTTGGCTCGCAGTCCACTATGGCAGGGAGGTCATGACAGCAGGGGCCTGGGGTGGCTGGTCTTGGCGCCTGCAGTCAGCCAGCAAAGGGAGCTGACTGCTGTGACTTTGCTTGCTTTCTCTTCTTTCCCGTTTATATTCAGTCTAGAACCCTAGAATGGGGGAGACCCACAGGCTGGTGGGTCCAGCCTTCCGAGCTCCATCCCTTGGGAAATTCCCTCACAGACACATCAAGAGGTGTGTCTTCTGTGTGACTTTAAATGCCGTGGACGGGTAGGACCAACTATTCCTTCTGGATTGACTTGAGGCCTTAGAGGTCATCTACGGACACATTCAACGTCCATGACCTCCTTAACGTCCTCTCCTTCCTTTCTTTATATTATTTGCCTTCATTTCATATAAAAATATTTTATTATTTTTGTTATTTTGTTATTTTTGTCTGCCTCATTGGATCAGAAAGCAACCCCGATGGGGAGTGGGGTTCTTTATTACTACAGGTAAGTTGTTCAGGAGAGTGCACTGCATTGCAGCCTTCTGTGCAGGCCATGTGTGCAGTTGATCTTATGGGCATCTGTCATCTTGTCTACCTACCCGCTCCCTCCGCATGGACCCTTTGGTCTTCCTGCTAGTGTCTTTTCACATGAGAGAGAGAACATGATTAATTCCTTGAGTCTATCTTTCTCAGTTCCTCTTCCAATTCCATCCATTTTCCTGCAAATAGTAATTCCATTCTTCATGTGCATGTATGTGTACAGGGAAGACAGCGCTCAAACTCGGGGGTTGTTCCTCAGGCTCTGTCTGCCTTGTTTTTAAGAGACAGACTTTCTCACTGGGCTGGCCAGTGAGTCCCGGAGATCTTGCTGATCCCTGTCACGTGCTGGAGTTATAAAGCATAACACCGTGCCTGTTTTTGTTGTTTCTATTTGTGTAAACACGGGTTATGGAGATCAAATTTGAGTTTTCATGCATACCAAGGCATGATATTTACTAATGGAGTCCTTTCCCTATCCTCTGCTTCTTAATAGCATAAAACTCATGCGTGCATGTGTATGTGTGTGTGTGTGTGTCTGTGCACGGGCATGCCCATGAGCGTGTGTCCCATTTTCTTTAGCTATTCTCCTGCTGAAGGTGACTCTATAACTTGGCTATTTTGAGTGGTGCTCTGATAGACTCAGGTGGGCTGACTTAGCTCCCCAGCTTCATACACTCACTCCAGGCATAGCTGTGTCATGTGGCTGTTCCATTTTTAGTGTTTTTGAAAGACGGTCACATTGATTTCCATAGCAACTGCCCTGATTCCCATTCCCACCAGCAGTTTAAGGGTCCTCTCCACATTCTTTCTGGCTCTTGTTTTCTTCCCTTGTGATGGCCACTCTGGCTGGGTGAGATGGACTCTCAGCATAGTGCTGATTTCCATTCTTTGATGGCTGATGAAGGCAAATGTTTTTCCATGAAATTGCTTGTACTTCTTTTGAGCAGTGTCTGCTGTAGTCATGTACTCACTCATTGAATTATTTGATTTTTCAGTGTTGAGTTTTGAACTTTATATAGTCTCGATATGAATGGTCAGTAACAGCTGGCAAAGATCTCCCCTCCTTCTCTAGACTGTGTTCTGCTGTTCCCTTTGGGGTCAGAGGCCTCTGCGTTCACGGTCTCGTTCATCAGCGTCTGACATTGTTTTGTGGAAGTTGTTGCTTATACCTACATTTTTTCAGGTTTCCCCCATGTTTCCTTCTCATGACTTTCAGGGTTTTAGTTGTTACATTCAGGCCTTTGATCCATTTTGAGTTGATTTTTATGAAAATGAAAGATAGGGTCTTTAGTCCTATGTGCATGAAGAGGAGGATGAATTTTGCTGTTTCTTTCATTGCTAAATCCCCATACCTCAAGGAATACAGGGCAAGCAAAGAGTACTCAAATACTTTGAATTTTGAAAACTTTGAATGCACCCTCTAGCTAGTAAGTTTAATATGTATAGAATTTACTGATATTGAAATGTTGGTATCTATTTCCTTATGACATATTTTTAAAATGGCCTCTGCTTTTTTTTAATTATTTATTTATTATATATACAATATTCTGTCTGTGTGTATGTCTGCAGCCAGAAGAGGGCACCAGACCTCTTTACAGATGGTTGTGAGCCACCATGTGGTTGCTGGGAATTGAACTCAGGACCTTTGGAAGAGCAGGCAATGCTCTTAACCACTGAGCCATCTCTCCAGCCCTGGCCTCTGCTTTTTAAATCTCTTTCCTGATTAACTAAGCTTTCTGCTCTTCATAATTTTAAAATGGTCTCATTTTAGAGGCATATGTGTTATGTTTGAGTTGAATAGTTACCTGCTCCTTTCAAACCTTTTTATATTTTTTACTTTCATGATTACTTATATTTCTTTGCTTTATTATTATTTTTTTCCTTCTGCAGTGCCATGAATCAAAAACCTGGAGTCTTGTTCAAGCGAGGAGAGCACTCACAATGGAACTGTATCCTTAGCTCTGTTTTAAGATTTAATGACAACATAGTACATAGGGGAATACATCACCAAACTACAGGCCAATAGTTGTCTCACGCTGAACATCTTCACACACACAGGTCAGAGCAAGCAGCTCCTCTGTCAAAGAGCGAGCGCCTCTTTGGGGGCTCCCTGCTTTGTTCCCCACCACGGTCTCTTGGTGCATTCCGTCTACCTTTGACCTTTGTACTAATGCAGCCATGCAGTTTGTACTCCTTAGCACTGCACACTTGCATTCAGCATTATGTTGAGAGGTTCTTTCAGGTTGTTGCAGCTAGTTACTTGCAACTTGTGCTTTACTCTAACTTTTCTGTTTTGTAGACAGGATAATATATATATCTCCACCCTATCTTTTTATGGTTGTAGCATTTTCTTCCATCAGACAAAGTCCTCACTAGGAAGTCAAAGATGCCTTAAACCCTTCTTCTTTCTACCTCCATTGGTTTTAATGAGAATGTCTCTATATAAGCACATATATTTGAATAGACAGTCCCTGGTTGGTGGAACTATTTGAGAAGATTAGGAGGTGTGGCCTTGTTGGAGGAGGTGTGTCACTGGGGTGAGTTTAGAAGTTTTAAAAGCTCCTATCATGCTTGACACAGTTTGGGAGAGAATAAGGAAGGACCAGGCTGGGAAGTAACCGAGGCCATGATGCCCTCTGGGATTCCCAGAATGAAGTGAGGTGAGCCTCCTGTGGTGTCACAGCCATACATTTCGAGACTAAAACAGACCAGTAGGAAAATGAGAACACCACACCAATTCTATCCCATGCCTGGGGGCTCTACTTGGAATGAAATGGAACATGATGTGTGTCCTGACTGATAACAATCTTAAAGCTTTAGAGAGAGTGGCTAGGAGCACAGTTCAGCAGTAAAACACATGCCCAGGACATTCAGGTCCCTGAGGGTAATTCCCAGCTTCACCTTAACTCAACTCTATGAGAAAAGGTCTCCTGCACCCACTGCTACTTTTGACTATTCTTTTGCTTGAGCCTTGGCAGACAGAGTTGACTAAAACATTTCCATTCCAAAACTTCTTAAACTACTGAAACAATGAACTTTTATCAGATTCAAAATATAACAGTTGTAATTATTCTGTATCTAAATTTAGTGCCAATTAGCATATTAATGTGTAAATGTACACTGCACGCTTTCATGCTAGGGTGTAATCTGATGCCCCCCCAAACCAAATTTGTCCTTTCTATGCACATCAACCGATCCTCTTAGCAAAAGCTTGATGAGTTCTTCTGAGTCCCATTTTGCCACATACTAAAGAGTTGTTCTAGAAGAATGGTGAGATGATCAGATGATTTAAACAGTGAATTGAATGTATTTTACCAATTCAATGTCTTGCTGGTGTAGAACTGATAGTTTACTAAGGAGACAAGTATCTTGAGAGCACAAGCGTTCAGCTCTGTCTGCAAGGCTTTAAAAAGAGAAAACTAGCAGAAAGCTTCCTGATGCACTAGATGTGTGTGTGTGTGTGTGTGTGTGTGTGTGTGTGTGTAGTGTCTGTGTATGTGTCTTTGTGTGTTTTTTAAATTAGTACATCGAATCCTTTTGATGGTAATCCATGGTTTAGTTAATATAAATATGACCTAGTTCCTACTTGACCTATAGCTACTTCTATCGTGTCTATTAGTATGAGTTCTGAGACTTTGAGGCTCAATAAAATAATCAAATGACCCCAAAATTTAAAAAAAAGCTCATATCATTCCCAATTAACTCACCCTCACATGCTTCATGCTTATGGATAAGACATGAGCTCTCAGCTGCTCCGGTACCATGCTCACCTGACTGTTGTCATGCTTCCTGCCATGACGGTCATGAATTCTAACCCTTTGGAACTGTAAGCCCTCTATAACTCTTTCTTCTCTAAGTTGTCTTGGTCATGGTATTTTTTACAGCAGCAGAAAAGTAGCTAAGACAAGCAGTGAGTTGTTTGGTAGAAATGACTCTACCCACCCCGAATATGACATAGCCCGATCCAATTAGATCGTCATTGGTTTTTAATTGGTGATGGCATGTGGCTCAATCAAAGACAATGTAAGACTCATGTCTTTTATCTTTGGAAAGATTTAAATTACTGGTTTTCCTTTGGGGCCTATCAGAGAATAGTTTGTAACCCAATCATTGCTTGCTGCCAGCTTGACTTGACAGGAATCGACTCTGCCTGGAAAAACAGAGGTGCCTCAGAGAGAACTCAGGATATGTTGTCCTTGTGATATTATCTGTGTCCCCAGATCCAGGCATGCCTAGAGTTCCTGCCAAGTGAGCCTGCTTTAAGTAGTGATTTAACCAGGTATGATTTAATCCTTGTTTGTAGTCAGGGGTCCTGACTAAGGTGAAGGAAGGAAATAAAGCTGCGACAGTCACTTTGTGATGCTGTGTGACATCCGTCTGCTAATGGCGGGAGCAGGGTCAGTAGGGAGACAAGAGAAGAACAAGACTGTCACATGACATGTGTCACATGACATGCTGTCGGAATTGGCCCTCCTAACTCCTGTGAGGTCCATGCTCAGATTCCTTTTTTAATGGAGAAACTGCATTACTGGAAAGCAAACTGACCACCCAACGGTTAAGTTCACAGTTGAGCAGACTTCAACGTGAGCCATTTGACTCTAAATCTACAGCTCTTCCCACTGCTCTGGGGAAGACAGCCCTTAGAGTCCTGTTACTAGGTACATAATGAATGTCTATTATATATCTGTAAATCAATTATGATCTCGGCCATGCATCCCTTTAAAACAATTTGGTAGCGAAGAGATTTCAGGGGAAATGCAACTCACCCTTGTCTTGGGAGTGCCTTATCGGCATCACGTCCTCAGGAAAGAGCCTGTTCCGAGGAATGTCAGTCATGGCTTCATGGTTTCCAGCCAGAATGTTCCTTCTGTCCTCATGGACTCCAGCCATCTGGACCTTTCCTGGTGTCCCTTCACACGCACCTACCTAAACACATGCAACAGGGAGAGCGCTGCTGGGGCTGGTTGCCGAGTCACTTCCTCGCTCATGCATTCTGGTCTTCAGAATGTGGTCCTCGGTGAGAACAACTCTTCATTATTACAGGTTGTTGAGCGCCATCTTACCAGACCCTACATCTTATCGGAGTATATACCATACCTTTCATTTATTTCTGAAGAGCCAATGAATGCCTGGCACAGAGAGTGCCAACTCCCAGTCAGGCTCCTTCTTCCATCTCAACCATCATGGCATTATGTGAGAAGAAATATCACTGGTACCCTTAATAAAGAATCTAGGTAGCTCAAATAACTGATGATGGGTCTTATTAGTAGTATTCCACTGAGAGAGAGCTTAGCCCTATATCCCTGTTCTCATCATCTCTAAGGGGGCTTCTGGGTATCCCTCCTTCCCTCCAGTTTCCCTGACATTTGTCTTTCTATCCATTACCTTGTGGTCCTTCTCAAGTCCGCATTTCCTCATCTATGAGACCAATACTGAATGCAGGACAGTGTGAAAAGCTCTGGAAGCAGGCCAGGCAATGACCAGGTCATGGTGAACAAGGAATTAGGGTGTAATATGACATTACTTATGGAAGTGTTCTCAGCCATGGAAAGAGAGGATGGAGAGATTTCTCCTTTCCTTTGGGAGATTGAGTGTGGGAAAATTTCCAAAAGCAGAATCCCTCAAGCTCTATCTTAAAAAACGTAGGTAGGAGATTGAAGGAGGGGACAGGAATATCTGACAGACTAACTGGAAGGAGCAAATGACGGGCTGTCTGGAGACGTGCTAGTGACCTAAGAGTACGGAAGGAGTCGTGCGTGTGGAAGATGGGACAAGAGCTGAGCTAAACGAAGACATAGAAGAGAGAAGACTGAAGACAAGACTCAAAAGACAAATGGGGTGGGGCTGGTTCATGAATGGTCATGTAGACACGGCAAGGAGTTTGGGTTTTATTCCTTAGTTTTGTAAAGAGAAGAAGTGGAACACACTCATCAGGTTTGTATTTAAGAAAGATCACATATCTGAACTCCACCATGTGCCCTCTGACACTGATACCTTAGAAGGATGGTTAGGATGCGAATCCTCTGGCTTTGAAGGTTTGAATTCAGATAGCTCCTTTTCCTTCATGCTGTTTTCCTTGTCTTGAGGTCTAGGGCTAAAACAGGATGATACCAAGGAAAAGTAAGGTCTTACCTGTAGATGGTAGATTGGCCCAATCCTATGAGATGACCGAGAAAAGTGAATCTTTCTTTAAGATGAGGATCTGGGACTACATCAACCAGGCAGACAGCTTATATGCATGTCTGCTCATTCCGACCAGAGGAAGTGTTAATTCATGCTTAAACTCATTTGGTTCTCTGACATATGTAAGATGCAGTCTAAGTACTCATGTGATCCGCCATGCTTCTTCCTTTCCAATTCCATCTCTCTTTGTTCCTTCTCTCAATGTCTCTTTGGGTGTAGAGTCTCACAATCTCCCCCAGCCCACCAGCTTATTTGATCGCTTCCTTCTTTTTATTATCTGCTAATTTTTCCAAAGCTGCCATTTGCATCTTACATTGCTAACAAATCCAAGATCTCTTTTGTCTAAGTCACAGTACTCGAGAGTCCTCCACTGATGAGGCCCTGGGGTAGCCATGTTGTCTCCTGATCCCCAACACTTTGCCCATCTGTTTTGGATTGCCACAAGTTGTCTATAGGATGGCTCTTCAGTTACTCCTCTTTGCTTTGTCAACTAGAATTTGCTGCATGAGGACAGTATGGGCTAAGATGACAAGAGCAAGGAAGGCCAGACAGGGTCACTGAGAACCTGCTTTGCACTGGGTCCCTTACAAGTTGCGGGGCAAACAGAACCAGTTCGTGCACTGGGAACACGGCCAGTCCATAGCAAGAAAATGAGTTTAATCGTGAGTCATAGGTGGCTAGACTACGCTTTCGCTTAGAGAGAAAACTTACTTCGGTTCTGGATGGAGAAAACTCCTCCAAGGCTGAAAACGAAGAGGAAAACAGTCATTTTTGTGAGTTCACCCAACACTGGCTCTGTCGTTGGGTGTAAATCATCAGGGGACTTGATCAGTGGGAGGTGCGTTCTCAGGACACGGCACAAGCAGACAGCGGCCACAGAGAGTTCCATGAACTCTTGTGTGCTGGGCTGAAGCTCAGGCAGAAAAGAAACCAACACTTCTGAGGGGGCAGTGTGTGTAAGTTACCATACAAGAGAAGGCTTGGGCAGCTTTCTCTGCATCTCGTTCTAGGCATGCCCCGAAGGAGAACTTCGGGATGTACAGCGTGTAGTATCTGGGCAGTGGCAGTTGCCAAAGGACAGTATGTGAGTCTTGCTTGGATTGTGCCCTAACTACACGCTCTCTGATCAAAATTCTACTCTTACACGGCAGAGATTTAATTCTGTTAAAGATTACACCCCAGTGATCACAACATAGCACGACCCCCTTTCCCCTTAGTCACCGGCCCCACATCTGAGGTCATTAATTGTCTGGAATCTAGCCAAGAACCCTGAAGAAAATAGAATACAAGAATCTGAAAGGCTGCCTCTTAGGCCAAGCACAGACTGCCAGCCCTTAGTGGAGAGCCTGCAGGCCTTCGTTCAGAATTCTAGCAGATCGGCACCAGTAAACAAGTCAGATGGATCCTTTTCAATATCTTTGAATGTCAATTACTGGATATTAAATAGCTCAGAGCCCCTGAGCCACCATTTATAGTTGAAAGCAGGGGTACTGACTCCCAGGGTATATACTTGGGGAATGAATGTTATGTAATTCCTGATCAAATTAAGGGCTCCATGCTAGACACCAATGCGCCAGCAGGGGGCAGACAAGGTAATTGTCAGAAAGGACAGCAACCACAGAAAACAGCCTTGAGCCAGTCTGATGAGAGGCAACCAGGCCTTCTGCAAGGATCCAGCAGTATCTTGTAAGAGCACGAACTGTGTTCACACAGCCCTGTAGCCAAGTCATCAAAAGAGATGAAATCGGACTCTGCTTGCCGAGTGTGGAGTAGACCCTTAATTGACCCCACAAAAGTGCTCAGGAAGTGCCTACTATGTGCCAGACACTGCACCAAGAGCTCACACACTAAGTTGCTCTATGTAATTTGAAGAAGTACTGGTCCAGCCCTCTCCCCCATTTACTGAACATCTGCTGTGGCAGAAACAATGATAAACTTTCTGTCCCCATGGGGAATACTCCATTTACACCGCTCCATCATCGCTTGCCTTCACAAGGGCTCCAGACGTGGGTTTCTATTCTCCCCATTGAACGAGTGTCCTGCAATGTCCTTGTTGACCAACATTCAAGGACATAGCCAGGAGCCTCCACTGAGGCCAGCAGCAATTCTCCTTGGGACTCCAGCTGAGTTGCTAATTACCTCCAAGGAGGCACCTAATCCCACACACACCCAGGACCAGGCTAGGACTGTGTTCCTGAAAGTATAAGATGTTCAAATTCGGATTGTTCTGAAGGACATTTCTCTCTGAAACAGAAGGTTACTACAGGCCATTTGGCACAGACCACATGAGATGAGGGCCCAGGAATCAACTGAGACCATCTCTTCCCACCTCAGTACATGCCTTCTAACTCTGTACTAAAGGCTTGGGGTTCAGAATGCTGACCACTGGAGCTTAGAAAAACCCTGCCGCACATAAAGAACGCTCGTCATGCTGGAAAGTACCCTAGACTCACGTCTGCGGGAGTGTGCTACACTTAGTCACACACCAGTAAGGACAGGAGGAGCCATACCTTTTGGAGTTCTTCAATTTCAACTTCGTAAGTGGCTAAAATAAACAAAAGATATTTCAAGTCAGTTGGTCCACCCATTTCCCGCAATATTCAGGATCAACACAGTTCACACGATCGCAGAGTCCAGTTTTCTCATGCTTCAGAGTAATGATCTATGACCTACTGGGCATGGGTAGGAAAATTCTAAGGTCAAGGTTTGAGTTCTGTGGGGGATTTTCAGGGTGAAATTTATGGCTTATTTTGAAAGCATAAGAAACCATATCTTAAGTTTCCTGGTTTAGTAAATAGATGTCTACATCCTGCTTAAAAGAAACCATTGAAAATCAGTGGTAGACAGCTATGGAAGGTGGGGGAGGGGGACTGGCAGGATGGACTAACAGGAACCCCGGTCTAACTCATGAGATAAATGCCATCTCCTGCCCCATGGGCTTTGTTTCCTAAACACAGTCTGAAAGAGGAGCCCTAGAGGACATACAAATCTCCTCACTTTCCTGATGGTTCTGTGAGTGTTCCTGAATGAAACCATGACTTCCTCAATTATTAACAAATATAAGTAGTGGCAAGAATTGGCATCAAATTTGAGTCCTCCCACTGAATAGTCCGAGAATAAGAATATAGAAATGCAGATTCCAGAAATAAGAACGTAGAAATAAAGACATAAAGCTGTGAGCCTAGGAGAACGAGAACAGACTGCCAGAGCTTTCTCAGCAGTTTGAAGATGAACTGTTGACAGCGGGTTACTCTGCTTTACAACCCAGAGCTCTGTCTGCAAGGCTGAAGCGGCCCTCTGCAAACTGGGAGTCCCTCTGCAAACAGAGTCCCTCTGCAAACTGGGGGTCCCTCTGCAAACTGGGGGTCCCTCTGCAAACTGGGGGTCCCTCTGCAAACTGAGAGTCCCTCTGCAAACTGAGGGTCCCTCTGCAAACTGGGGGTCCCTCTGCAAACTGGGGGTCCCTCTGCAAACTGGGGGTCCCTCTGCAAACTGGGGGTCCCTCTGCAAACTGGGAGTCCCTCTGCAAACTGGGAGTCAGCTTTTAGATACCTCCTTGGCCACTCATGACCAGCAATTGATGGGAGCCGAGTTGACTTTTAAATGATGGGATGTACCTGACTTTTTGTGCACTGTCTCATACCCTTCTCTGTTACACAAAACTGGCAGTATCAGGGGAGTGTGGAGCTTTGGTGAGCACCATCAGAAAGTGCCAGAAGAAAACAATGACCTAAAATACAAATACTAGTTTAACTAAAAAAAAAAAAAAAAAAAACCTGTTAATGGAAATTGTTAAAAAAAAAAAAAGCTTTTTAGCTTTTTGTGCCCCTTGGAGATTTATTTTTTTAATTTTTAATTTTTTTCCTGGAATAAAGTTTGCTTCTGGTGTAATAGACTTTGGTGGTCTGTCCCCATCTTTGCATCACTCCCGTGGACCCAACACCACTTTCTCCTTGGGAGATTCAGGTGAATTCCCACGAGCCTTGGGCTGCTCATCTGTGAAGCTAGCCCAGCAGTACCTCCCAGATAGCAACTAAACACGCTGTCTTCAGGATACCGGACATTGTATGAAAAGGGTCAAAATTTCCAGAAATTGCTTCTCACATGCTTTTTGCTTAGCAAACATCTATGAAAGTTTTAAACTGTTGGTGGAAGCATGGAGCGGGCGGGGCTTCTGCTGTCCTGAAACTATCCAAAAAACGCCTTCTTGCTCAGCTCTTAATGTAAACATATAATTTACTTATAAAATAAATGTAATCCTAATTCTTCCTTAAAATTAGGGTTTCTTAGATCTAAAAGTCTACATGCATAGTTAATAATGTAGTTCCGTTTAGGTAAATGCAGATGGTCATCTTTAGGGACTTTTGTCCCTTATTTTATTTTTTGTTTAATATACCCCCCCCCCTTTTTAAAAAAAGAATCTATTTACTGGGCTTGAGAGATGATTTAGCAGTTTAGAGCACTTGTTGCTCTTGCAGAGGACCTAGGTTCAAGTCCTAGCACCCACATGATTGCTTGAAACACCATCAACTCCAGTTCCAAAAAATCTTCTGACCTCCTTGGGCACTAAGCACACACATGGTACATAGACATACATGTAGGCAAAACACAAAGTAAAACAAATCAAAAAATTTAAATCTATCTGTTTATGATTCAATTTTCCACTATACCAATTCTGACTGCTGCCTCCTCCCCACTCTTTAAAAAGACAGTCTTCTCTTTCATGTATCTGTCTGTGCTCTTCATAGAATTAACAGATTATATCCCACTTGCTCCCCCTCAACCAACATGGAGAATATCAGGGCATGTGATACCTGAGAAACTGCAAAACCAGGGCTTGCAGATTCCCTGAGGATGCTTGCTCCGGCAAGTAGGCAAAGTTCGCACACATTCACCTAAAGATGCCCTTGCCGTGTCCAGGTGGAGGGTCTCCATTAGGAAGCTTTGGGATCTGAACTTACACCAAGGTAAGAACACGGGCTTATGTTTTGTTGATACTCATGGGAGACCTGCCCTCTCCTAACAGAAACCGAGGGGGAGTAACAACAGAGGAAGGGTGGAGGAGGAAGGGCTGGGAGGGGAGAAGAAAGGGGAAACTGCAGCTGGGATGTAAAATAAATACTTTTACTTTTTTAAAGATAATACAAGGTTTGAAAAAGACCAAGAAGGGGCAGATGAGAGGGTTCAGAGGGAGGAAAGGGGAGGGAGAAATGATGCGATTACGATCTCAAAGGGAGAATAGAATGGGCTGTACTCCAAAAGAATCAGCAGGGACTAGGAACTGGAACAAGATTTGGCCCACAGCTTTGGAGTCCTTGTTCACTCTCTACTCAGGAGTCTGTAACTTTCCTCCTCTGACACGGCTTTACCAGGGTGGCAGAAAAAGAGAAAACTCCCGCAGAGTTTCCTCAGCCACTTTCCAACAGCAGAGGTTTGTGGCCTGGAGCCTTGTACGTCCCCGTGTACTGCATCCCATGGGATCTTAGACCAGTCTGTCTTTTACATCAGGAGGATAGATGACTGTCACTGACACTAAATAACTAATAATATAAAGCAGTGAACATCTTTAAAGTGTAGACAATACACTTCCTTTACCTTTATTAATTTACCTTTCCTTTACCAACATTCAAACCGTACCAGTGTGGAAACTCGTACTCTGAAGAAGCTTGCCCCAGGCCACTCAAGAGAAACACTTTCCTAGCTTAAAACTTCATGTTCTAAGGGTGTCCCCAAGTCTCTCCAAAGACCCCTCTAGAATTCCCTGGCACCAGAAAGAGGCACAGTCACAAGAGCCCTGTTCTTGATGACCTCTATGGACAATTGTGTAATTTCCAGAACAGCCTGAATCCTGCAATGAGACTGAGCTCTGTAATGGTGGACACTGTCTGAGCCAAGCACCCCAGCTGCTAGGTTTGTTTCAAGGGACAGAATTGCCAATGGGACAACAGGTGATCTTTATCAGGGCACAAGGACAAGGACAAGGACAAGTGTCTGACTTCTTAGACTTTAGGATTTCACTGTAGTGGGGTAGGCAATGAATAAGAAACAAAACAAAAAACAAACGACAACAGCAAAATCCTATACCTATGGCAGACATTACTAATCAGTAGCAGAACTTCTATCCCATGCTTAAATCAGCCATCACTGATAAGAGACTTTGCCCAATGGAATTTTCTAGTAGTTATTCAACTTTCCACTCCTGGAAAGCAGAGCAAAATGTGTTGTGGAATATTATTTTTAACTGTGTAAAGGTGTGTTTTTGTTTGTGATGCATTTGTTTAATTTTATAAAGATGGGTTGCATTTGCTTCACCTTGTCTGCCAAGGCACCTGATTGGTCTACTAAAGAACTGAACAGCCAGTAGCTAGGCAATGAAAGGATATGCGGGCCGGCAGGCAGAGAGAATAAAGAGGAGGAGAAATCTAGGCCTGGGGGAAGAAGGAGAGGAAGAGAGGTGAGAATGAGGGAGAGACCCAGGGTCAGCCGGGCAGCCGCCAGCCAGGAGACATGAGAAGTAGTGAAAGCAAGATACACAGAAAGTAAAAAAGCCCTAAGGTAAAAGGTAGACAAAGAGAAATTAACTTAAAAGAGTCAGAAATGAGCGTAAGCTAGGCTGAGCATTCCTAACTAATAAGTCTCTGTGTTGTGACTTGGGAGTTGGTTGGTGGATCAAAAGAAAAAGCCTGCTACAGAAATGTCAATATGCCTTCATGTTTTATATCACAAACTTTCTAAGTATATATTCCAGAATAGTGACTTATTTCCTAGAACCTAAGTCCTCTTGCATATACAGCGATTATTGAGCCAGAAGACCATCTGGAGCCTCCTTACAACGGAGATAAGCTCCCCCGAGTGAGATGCAGCCTAGGTTTATGGGAACGGGCATGGAGTGTCCAGACAGGCTGAGCCGGTTCTGTGCTACTGTTCTACCACACCATGTACGGCTCCACCTCTCTAATCTTTAGTCTCCTGTTGCTTGCTGTGGGGGGGGGGGGGAGGAAGCTTTCAATTCACAGGTATCAGCACAGAGGACCGGGCAGAGAGAGACAATCTATAGTGCTGGCTCTGTTAGCCTGGTAGTTACTGTAGCACTAATGTTTATGGCTTCTGCAGAGAACTGGATGATGCTGTCCGCAGAACAAAGACACTGAACCTTGCAGTAATGCTGCGTCTCTGCTTCTTGTTCCTTTCCGCCGGGAGTCTCCTTTGCATAAAGCATGCTGAGCATCATCAGAGACTGGAGAATTTAGCTCTGGACTGAGGCATTCATTACTTGATCAAACCCCCTTTCTTAATTAGAACACGAAGTCTAATTCTCGTGCCGTGTCATCTCTTTCTCCATACACTAACTTCACAGATGCTATGATTAGCGAGGTGAGACTTCCTTAAGAGAAGTGAGAAAAATTGGATCACAGTGTCTTGGCTTTTTCTTCTTCACACCTACAAAGGGCAAAGCAGTTAAGATGACCGGAGATGAAAAGAAATGGCAGAAAGGAAGAGGTCCAGAGTAGGAGTCATTTATCGGGAGTCTGGACCAGTGCTGATGCCCAGCTGGACTGAAATAGATTGCTAAGAGACGGATATGGGAGAGAGAAAGAGGAAGTACGGTGGCAGAGCAGAACGGATGCGAACATCTTAGCATATCATTAGCTACAGGGAAAAGGCCATCTCGACACATTTTCACTCCTCACAGGGTTATAATATTAATTGGCTTAGCAGACTTACTGTCAGTAGTTTCTCCTGCCGCACACAGGTTAATGGAGTTGCTAGATTGACTCAGATACGAAATTGTTGTGTCATAATTATGTGGTTCTTCCAACTCGGTCCTGAAAAGGATGGAGGAGGAAAAGGTTACTTGAACTAACACATTTCTTGACTCTGGTCAGGGAAGCAGGCAGGCTAATGGCAGGTCTTCACCTCCCCTCCTCTGCTCCAAATCTTGTCCCAAGCTCTGAAGCAGCCACTTGCTGCAGTCTCTCTTCCCCCTCTGCTCCCATTCCCAGGGGACTAAGCGGATTGTGGTGGACCATCCTCCTACCCTCTTTCCTGTGGATCACCTCAGCACCCCTTCTTAGTGTCCTCCTCATTTCTAAGAGTCAACTCCTAATACCTGAGCACATTTTACCTAGAACTCTCCCATCAGAGGGCACATCTACCAGGATGCCAAAAGAATTTCCTATCAGGAACCACAGCCACCATACCCTCCTAAGAACCAGAGATGGCAACAGAGGAACAAAATACTCACCCAACAAACACAAGACCAGATATCAGCACCTAGAATTACAATCTTCCCAAACTCAGATGCCTAGAAGCCAGCATAAAAAAACAGTAACAGCCAGGACAATATGTCTCCACTAGGCCAGCAACCCTACCACAGTAATTCCCAAGTATTGTAACAAGACTGAAGGACAAGACAAAGACATTAAAATAGCCTTTATGAATGTGATAGAGGTGAAAAGACAAATGGAAGAAAGAAAAGCATAGAATAAAACAGTTCAAGACCTGCAAATGAAAGTAGAATCAACAAAGAAAACCGAGGGAAATCTGGAAATGAAAAATTTTAAATTTAGAACCTCGAATAGGAACCTCAAGAGGCAAGCCTCACTGACAGAATACAAGAGATGGAAGAGAAAAATCTCAGGCATTGAAGAAACAATAAAAGAAATGAATACCTCTGTCAAAGAAAATGTTAAATCCAAAAATTTCTGTCACAAAACATCCAGGAAATCTGGGACACTGTGAAGAGACAGGAATAATAGGAAGGAGAAGCAGCACAGGTCAAAAACCCAGAAAATATTTTCAATCAAATCATAGAAGAAAATTTCCCTAACCCAAAGAAAGAGATGTGTATGAAGGTACAAGAAGCTTACAGAGCATCCAATAGATTGGACCAAAAATGAAAATCTCCATAGTACATAATAATCAAAACACTAAATGTGCAGAACAAAGAATATCAAAAGCTGCAGAGAAAAATACTAAGTAATATATAAATTAAATTTACATATAACATATACATATTACATATAATATATATATATATATTCATATTACATTTGACTTCTCAGTGTAGACTCTAAAAGCCAAAAAGTCCTGGACAGATGTCTTACAGACTCTAAGAGAGCACAGATGCCAGCCCAGACTTCTATATCCCACAACACTTTCAAACACATTGATGGAAAAATAAGACATTCCATGATGAAAGCCAGATTTAAGCAATATCTATCTATAAATCCAGTCCTATAGAAGGTACTAGAAGGAAAACTCCAACCTAAAGAGGTTAGCCACAGCCGAGAACACATAAAGAATAGTCTCAGACCAACAAATCAAAAGAAAGGAAACACAAACACAAACACAAACACACAGTATGGACAGGAACATAGGATCTATCCTTCTGCTCTATCCAAAAGAAAAAAAACCAACCACAAAACCTTAACAGCAAGAATAGACATCACCTTAGGGTAAATAAATGGAAAGATATTCTAAGCCTAAAAAGCAAGCTGGTGTAGCCATTTTAATATCTGATAAAATAAATTTCAAACAAAAACTAATCAGAAGAGATTCTCTGCACCTCATGGAACTTGCTCCAAAACAGACCACATACTCAGTCTCAAGTCTCAATATATACAAGACAATTGAAATGATACCCTGCATCCTGTCTGACCACTGTGGACTAAAGCTGGATGTCAACAATGAAAATAACAGAAAGCTTACACACTCATGGAAACTGCACAGCTCACTACTGAATTTTAAAAAATGGGTCAAGATATAAATTAAGAAAGAAATCAGAGACTTTCTAGAATTGAATGAAATGAATACATAGCATGCCCAAATTCATGGGTCACAATGAAGGTGCTTCTAAGACGCAAGCTCATAGCACTAAGTAACTACAAATAAAAAAAAAAAAAAATGGAGAGATCTCATAATTTCCTTGATCTCTAAGCCAGAAGCTATCTCTAGCTGAAAACTATTTGCAAATGAAAATTTTATTTTATCCAAGGGAGTCTCACTGGGTAAATGAACTACTCTTAAGTGTAGGCCTCATGCCCAGCAGTAGATGGCCAACAGAAAACAGGGCATCTTTGGAGGTTCCTTCCCTCACAATGTTGTGTCAGGGTTATTTTTTAAAAAAATTATCCTATTATTTTTGTTATATATAATATACATAGGGGATATATATATATATATCACTCTTTTTACACTAGTTTATGTTTTATCTTATCATACTATTTATTATCCCTTAGAAGAATGTTTGTTTTCCAGTGAGAGACAGAAAGGAGGTAGATCTGGATGGAACACAGGGGAGAAGAAATGGGAGGAGTAGAGGGAAGAGAAACTATAATCAGGATATGTCATGTGAGAAAAAAAATCTGTTTTCCATAAAAGGAAAAAATAAAAATTAACACATTTTCAAACACGTTTAAAAGCTCTTTGTATGTTTTTCATCATTAGAGAAATTGCACAGGGCCTGTCTAGTGTCTTATGAACATGTGGAAGGCACGTGCCTGCCCCTAAGTATTCACAATGAAATACAGTCACACAAAGTATTACACAGAGAGCACAGTGTTTACACAGTGATGAAACTCACAATGAGAAACCTGGGTGAGAGCTGTTGAGACTCCCAGGAAGCCTGAGGTCAGATAAAGAGAGTCCTCGTGCCAGGCAGCAGGCTAATGTCGAAGTCTGAAGGTCAAGCTGAGGTACTTCTCCAGAGTACCTCAGAGTGTGCTGCCAGCAGGAGGCCTACAGTGACAGCTACTGCCTGACCTATGACGGGGTCTAGAAAATGTCTGCACACCTCCCAAGGGAATAAGCAAGAAAGCTTTCTCTCTGTGGCCTCAGAGCTGATCTACTTGGCCAGAAGAAACCAGAAGCTCAAAACCCAGCACTGAGGGCAGGTATGGGGTCATTCAACCTCTGTGCAGCAGTGATTTGACCCTGACCCTGGAACTTGAAATCTGGATCCTGCTTATATGAACCAGAGGTCTCCTACTGCGTCTGTCTCGGAGGACTGCATGTGGATTAGATGGTTAGCACTGTGGTTCTGGAGAGCTGGGATGCTGAAGCTTGAAATACAAAGTTCTTGGATATCTCTTAATTTTTCCCCCAGCCTAAATTTCTCTTCATA
The DNA here is from genome assembly GCF_014885135.2 of Alexandromys fortis. Taxonomy (NCBI): domain Eukaryota; kingdom Metazoa; phylum Chordata; class Mammalia; order Rodentia; family Cricetidae; genus Alexandromys; species Alexandromys fortis. Next base: position 7,506,588 of record NW_026067908.1, read on the forward strand.
GCCCTGGTTGTCTTGGAACTTGCTCTGTAGAACAGGTTGGCCTCGAAATCAAGAGATCTGCCTGCCTTTGCCTTTTTAATACTGGGGTTAAAGGTGTGAGCCACTATTGCCCAGCTAAATTTTCTTCTTAAGTTTTAAAATTATCTTTATTTTGTCTGTGTGTGAGAGAGAACACACAGGTCACACCATACGGGTGGCCATCAAATGACAACTTACAGGAATTGGTTCTCTCCTTCCACCATGAGGGACTCAGGGCTCAAACTCTTGGGGTCAGGCTTCTAGGCAAGGACCTGTTCTGTGGAGTCCCCTTACCAGCCCCATAGCTCTCTCCTAAGTCATCTATAAGCCTCTTCTATATGTGATCTAATGTCACTTTGACTTAGCCAATAGGAACATTAGAAAGCATTAACTTGACCAACCACCAATGTCTACTGCCCCCAAAGCTAACACTGTCAACATGTGACATTTATCCCTATAGCAGAGTCTTCCTTGTTTTGCTTTAACCCACGGTGGCCCCCTCAACATACATGGCAAATGTATTGATCGTGACTTTTCTTTGTTCTAGGTCTATAAAAGTTTCATGTAACTGATTCCTCGAGGAGAAATACCATTTGGGGCAACTCACACCCTAAGGCTGTACTCATTCATATGTGGCTCACAGTAAACTCTCTAGCTCACTTAGGAGGGAGAGGTGAGTTTGCACTGCACTGTAAAGCAAATCTGGTGTACCTGGAGAGGGCTTCCAAAGGAAACAATCCACACTTAGAAGAAGCTTACTGTCAAACCCACAAACTACGGAAGAATGTGAGCCATCACAGAACAGTCAGAAGAGGTGGGCAATAGGGCAAGTAAATTTACGAAAGTATGCTTGGAGTATTTGAAGAAATTAAGTGAATAGTAGTAACTATTAGGTAAAAGCAAGGGATCCCCAAAATGAAGACTCTACATACTTATGGACGAGAGAAAGGAGTTATAGAAATCAGAAAGAAAATTTTTCTGTATGTGTGCATGTGTGTTCATGTGAATGTGGGTCTTCATTCAGGCATGTGCCTGAATATGGAAGCCAGTGGTCAGCCTCGGGCATCACTCCTCAGATGCCATCTATGCTGCTGATTGAGACAGAGACTCTCACATGGCCCTGAATGCAATGGCTAGGCTAGGCTGGCAGACAAGAGATTGCTCTGGCTTGAGATTACAAGTGTGTACCACTATGGCTGGGTGTTTTACATGGTTCTGGAGGGTTGAATTGGTCTCCATGCTTACAAGGAAGCACTTTGCTGACTGAGCCATTTCCCCAGCCCATAAATACAATTCCTGAGATTAATAAAGAAAATTTAATGTGGGGGTACAAGGGTGAGCAAGAAGCTGCCTTTACGTGACTTGGTTAAGGCTAAGAGTGAGCACAAGAAAGAACAGACTCTATTTCAAACAGAGGAAGAGTGTTGGAAATTCCCAAAGACAACGATAAACTAGCTGAAAAGCAGAACTCAAAAGACTAGCTGCTGGCCAAAAAGAAGCCAAGTAGAACATGGCTTCCTGGAGGGGGAGGGGCAGCAGGAACACCATCCAAAGGAAGCCACGTGGTGTTTGTGTACAGAGAATGACAGTGTTACCTGCAGGACAAGCCCACAGTTGTCAGCTGCCTCCAACCCAGGTGTAGACTTTGGACAGGCAGCAGCTCCTCTGGCAGCTGGGTCAACAGTAGAGAATTGCACTGTCACCCTGTGTGACTAGGAGGACAGTGGCTGGGCACCATCATAGAGAAACTATTGTTCAAAGCCGAGCTACCCAGCTGGCAAGGTAGCTCAGGGGTTAGCAGCACCGTCTCTCCTTCCGAGGACCTGGGTTTGATTCCCAGCACTCACATGCTGACTTACTTTCATGTGTTAACTTCAGTTCTAGGAGATCTGATGCCCTCTTCTGGCTTCTGTGGGCACCATGCACATATGTAGTACACAGACACACATGCAAGTAAAACACCCATGCATATAAAATGAAATTAAAGTAATAAATAAAACGGAGATATCCTGGGTGCCCAAAAACAGGGAGCAGCCACCAGTGAGAGAGCCTGTGTTTAACCTGGTGGAGTCAGACACACATACACATACACACACACACACACACACGCACGCACGCACGCACGCACGCACAGGGATGGAAAAGTATTTGAAGTTGTGGAGATCTCAGCACTGAGTTCGTGTCCCATATCCCCAGTGTACTGTGATACACTTCTACGGAGAACATCAGCCACCCCAAAGGACTCAATCTGGGGGGATCCAAAAGGGTAGAAGAACCTGTCCAGTTCACAACCCTGAAGCCAGGTGTGGTCAGCAGGAGGCCCTGTGCACAAAAGAGAGAAGATCCTAAATGGAGTCAGCTCCAGCAGACATTGGACACATGGCCAGAGCTGGCTCGACATAACAGAGCAAACTCCGTGTCTGTGCGGCAGGTGCGTAAACCACTCAGCCCCTATTAACTTGCTTAACAGAAAATTTAAGAAAATAGAAACAAGGCTAAATACTAATTTTAAGAGACTAGTATAATTTTCACATAAAAACAATATAATCAAACAATCAAAGAAAATTAGAAGAGTTCAAATCTCACTTTAAAAGATTCAACCCAGCCCTGCCTATGAACTCTTAGAAAAGTGAATATGTATTAAAAGTATCTCAAGAACAAATGAATTTATTTCAAGATCGCAAGAATGTCTCAGCCTTAGAGACTGTGCCACTCCCATTAATCACAATTTTAATAGAAGAAAATCAGGTTTTAATGAATGCAAAAGAGCATTTCCCGAAGTTAAACTTAACCAGATCAATCTCCAAACAAATACTATATTTAATGACAAAGTACAACAAAGAGTTAACATCTGCATAAAATCTATCAGGAACTTCAGCAATAGGGAAAAAAAGGAGAGCCCATGGAAAACTGGACAAAATCATTACAGTCACCAGAGAAAAGTCTGGTTGAAGAGCACACAGAACTAAAGCCTTAAACTCACAGAAAACAGGGAAACTTAGTTCCCACACGCAGATCAGCAGGACCACGCTTGAGAAGGCCACCACATTTGGTGGGCAAATTGAAAACTGAGAAATATCATATCTTATATTGTTTGGGAGACAGTTGGCACAACCATTACGGAAGACAACACATCAAAATCTGGCTCAAGTTGTTTAGTTGCTATTATTTAGCTATTTGGTTCCTTGGTAAACAAATGGCTTTGGAGAGCTCACTTGGATCCATCTTGATGCGGCACTGTTTCATATGTGAAGTTTGAAGCCAGATCCGCCATTCCCCAGGGAACAATCCATGACCAGTGCGAGATGTTCCTTGGATGGAATACGACGGCAATCGCAAGTCACAGGCCTAGGATGCCGGCACCTACTTAGAAGACTGCTTTTGCTACACAAGCCCTGGAAGGCAGAGCAACCTACTGTTTATACAAAAATTCCAAGTTCTATTTGAATGAATATGTGAATTTGTAGTTTCAATATAAGAAAATTCTCTATGGACCCACTCCTAAATCCGTGAGAGGCATTGACTCTATAGAAGAGAAGTGCAGACATGGAGTGAGCCAAAGGGGCCTCAGTCACATCAAGTGCAAAGAGACGAGAGGAGAAACAACCACGCGATCCTTCTACCTCCACACAACGGAGGCCGTCACAGTTCGGTATTCTGGCTTATTTTTCCCATCCACGTATGGATTCACACGAGCCACAGTAAATGAAAGGGGGCATTTCTTTCCCGCTGTTTCCTCTATGTAATATCATAAGCACAATCCATCCACAGATTTTTCCCTCATTCGACAATTTTATTATCTTGTATTATGTTTTTAGAAATTTAACTTATTTTTACTTTTATTTGTGTGTATGTAAATGAACCTGCATACAGCTGCCTGTGGAGGCCCAAAGATGATGTTGGATCCCCTGGAGCTGAAGTTACAGGTAGTTGTTAGCTGGCTGACTAGTGTGCCGGAAACAGAACTAGAGGCCTCTGGAAGAGTAGCAAGTGCTCTTAACCCCTGAGCCATCTTTTTCCCCTCTTCTGGTCTTTATTTACATATTCTCTATAATGTTTTTAAAGATACAGGACCAGTTCCGTCTTGCTGAAAAAGAAAAATGATAAATTCTGATGCTTTGGTGACTTTTTCTTTCAGATTCTTGTTCATCCCTCCTGCTGGAGATAATTGAGAAAAACTCTGCTAAATTAGAGGTTCTGGTAGGTATCTCACACTCTAATGCCTTAATGATCTCCTCAGATAAATTGGGAATTAACCTTATTAATAAGAAACAGTTTGTGGAGGAATTGAAAGAGGATATCTAATCAATTCCAGGCACCGATTTTTTTTTGTCAGAAATGAGTAAGTATCTAGCTTTAGATGGTGATAAAGGATTTTAACTTCTTCTAAGAAGATGGGGGGAGGAGGAAGAGGAAGAAGAGGAGGAAGAAGAAAAGGACTAGGAGGAGGAGGAGGAGCAGCAGCGGCAACATCCTTCAGATCAGTTTACAAGCACTATTTACAGGTCTGCAATCAGCAAAGAGATCCTGTGGGCAACACTTAAATTCCCTCCCTCGTTAAGAATGTCTTTGCTGACTTTTTCTAGGACATTTGAGCTAGGTCTAAGATACACATCAATTTTATACAGTGTGGATCAATAATCAAGAACTTGATCAAGTAATAACTCACTATGATTTGATTTATTTGTCTCCACATTTATGGAAAATGCTCCCAGAATGGTAGGAGCATGGAGAGGCTGCACAGCAGTCCGGTCAGGGGTGTGGCTGCAGATGGAGGGAAACTGAGCCCTGGCTCTTCTTGAAAAGCAGTTCGAAAGCCCTGGACAAACAGCTTAAACTTCTCTTGTCCACTCTGCAAAATACCAATAATAGAACATCCTTTATAGCTATAGTGTGATCATTGAATGAAATGTTTCCCCTTTGCAGAGGGTACCACAAAGGCATTTTAGTGACATTGCATTCGTAACGTTGTATTTTAAGTGCTGTTCTAGGGTGTCTTATAAAGTTCCTTTATTACAGATATGACGTTAAATTTCACACCTTCTTATGGTGAAGCTCTCATAATTTAAATTCGGCATCATAAAGTTTTAGTATTTCTTTTGTTATTTTCTGTGCATTGGTGTTTTGCCATGGGTGCCAGGTCTGCTGGAACTGGAGTTACAGACAATTGTGGGCTGCCTTGTGGGTGCAAGGAATTGAACCCATGTCCTCTGGAGGAACAGTCAGTGCTCTTAACTGCTGAGCCATTTCTCCAGCCCAGCTTTAATGTTTCTTAATGATGCCTTCATCATGATTATCTTTTCTCCAAGAAGCAGCAATAGCCTCTTCCCTGCAATGTAAATGTTAAGGATGGCCGAAGAAACTAGAATTTTCTGGATTTTGTTTAGACCCCTGGAATCTTATCTTCAAAATGGGCTATGAATCTGAACAGGGATCTCAAAAGACAAAATAGACCTGATAACTATCTTGGCCAACTACTCTGGCCAGCGAAGCAGGCAGGCTACCTCCAGAGCATTGCCTGTTCCCTCTCTCCTCCAATCTAATCCTGAATCGCAGTCAGCTCTGGAGCATCTGCTGTGCCCTTCCCTCCCTTGCTTCCCTGCCCCAAGTCTCCAGTGGATCACACAGATCTTTTTCTCCAACCTTCCCGTCCACTGCTCTTGTTATCCCAGCCCCCAACTCCAGGTGGCATTCCTCGGGCATCCATCCGCCAAGCCTGATAAAGAAGCAAGCAGGTCAGTGGAGCAGGTAGGTGAGCTTCAGATCTTCTCTCTGCCTCTACTCCTCCAAAGCCCATCCCCAAGCGTCATCCCAAACTCTGCAGCAGACCACCTATGTGGCCTCTCCTCATTTTCTGCTCCGTTTACCAGGGACTAGGCAGATCCCTCCTGTGGACCATAGCAACCGACCCCTTCTTAATCCCTCCCCATTCCTAAGTGTCTCCTCCTAATACTAGAAACACATTTTGCCTGAACCCTTAATGGACACACCTAGACCAATCTCAAAAGAATTCCCTACAAAGTAACACACAGCCACCACTCTCCCCTAACAGGAATTGAAAGCAACACAGGTCAAGCGGGGGAAAAAAAAAAACCCACCTAACCAAAAAGACAAGATCAAAGATTAGAACCTAAAATTACAATCATCTAGATAGATGTCTAGATGCCAGCATAAAATGAAACAAAAAAACAGTAACAACCAGGACAACATGTCTCCAGTAGAGCTTAGCAGCCCTACTATGACAACCCCTGAGAATTCCAACATTGCTGAAGCACAAGAGAAAGACAGCCTTTATGCATATGACAAAGGGGCTTAAAGAGGAAGCAGATCCCTTAAAGAAATCTATGAAAACACAGTGGAAGGAAGTGAAGAACACAGTTCAAGACCTGAAAGTGGAAACAGAATCAACAAAGAAAACCAAGGGAAATCTGAAAAAGAAAAATTTAGGAACTTGAATAGGAACCTGAGAGGCAAACCTCACCAAACAGAATATAAGACGTGGAAGAGAAAAAGTTCAGGCACTGAAGGCATAATAGAAGAAATAGATTATTCCATCAAAGAAAATGTTAAATGCAAAAAAAAAAAATCCTGGCACAAAACTTCCAAAAAATCTGAGACACTATGAAGAGACCAAACCTAAAATCATACAAGAAAAATTTCCTAATCCAAAGAAAAAGATGCCTATCAAAGTACAAAAGCATATAGAACACCAAATAGATTGGATCAGAAAAGAAAGTCCTCTTGCCACATAATAATCAAAACATTAAACATATAGAACAAAGACAGAATATTAAAATCTGCAAGGGGAAAAGCTCAAGTAACATATAAAGGCAGACCTAATTATAGACCTAGTAACGACCTATTAGACTCCTCAGTGTAGACTGTAAAAGCCTGAAGGGCCTGGACAGATGTTCTACAAACTTTAAGATACCACAGATGTCAGCCCAGACTTCTATACCTAGAAAAACTCAGAACAGATGGAGAAAATAAGACATTCCATGATAAAAACCAAATTTAAGCAACATCTATCTATAAATCCAGGGCTATAGTAGGAAAACTCCAACCTAAGGAGATTAACCACAGTCAATAACATAACAAGGAATAAATAATACCAGATAAGCAAATCAAGAGAGGAAACACACACACCACCACCACCACCACCACCACCACCACCACCACCACCACCACCACCACCACCACCACCACCACCACCAAATAACAAAACAAAAAACAAACAAACCAAAAATAACATTGCTCATTGCTATGTCTCAACATCAGTGGTCTCAATTTCCCAATAAAAAGAACACAGACTAACAGTATGGATTGGAAAACAGGATCCATCCTTCTGTTGCATCCAAAAAATACACCTTAACATCAAGAATAAACATCACCTAGGAATAAAAGGATGGAAAAAGATATTCCAAGCAAATGGACCTAAGAAGCAAGTTGTTGTAGCCATTTTAATATTTGAGAAAATAGATTTCAAACCAAAACTATCGAGGAGAGAAAGGGAAGGACACTACATGCTCGTCAAAGGAAAATACCCCAAGAGGACATTGCAGTTCTTAACATCTGTGCACCAAACACAGGACATTCAAGTTTATAAAGAAACACCATGAAAGCTTAGATCACAAATTGACTCTCAGGCACTGATGGTGGGAAATTTGAAAACCCCATTCTCATCAACAAACAGGCCATCCAAACGAAAACTGCTCAGAGAATTGCTGGAGCTGATGCTACAACCAAAATGACCCAACAGACATCTACGGTGCATTTCTCCCAGACACGAGAGTACACCTCGGCTCCTCACTTTCTCCAAAACTGGCCGCATACTGGGACACAATGTCTTAACTGATAGTCAATAAAATGAAAAAAAAAATCAATTCAAAGAATCAATGAAACAAAGAGTTGGTTCTTTGAGAAAAATCAATACAATTGACGAATCCTTGGCAAATTAACTAAAAGGCTGAGAGAGGAGATCCAAATGAACAAAATTAGAAATGAAAGGGGGGCATAACAAAAGACACCGAGGAAATCCAGAGAATCAAAAGGACATACTTTAAGAACCTATACTCCAACAAATTAGAAATCTAAAAGAAATGGACAATTTTCTCCATATAAACCACTTACAAAAGTTAAATCAAGACCAGACAAGCAATTTAAACAGACGTATAATCCCTAGTGAAACAGAAGCAGTCATTAAAAGTCTCCTAACCAAAACCAAAAATAGGCCAGATAATTTTAGTGCAGAATTCTACCAGACTTTCAAAGAAGAGTTGATACCAATACTCCTCAAATCATTCCATAAAATAGACACAGAATGAACATTGCCCAATTCATTTTATGAGGTCAGTTACCCTGACACCCAAACCTTATAAAGACAACAAAGAGAAAGAATTACAGGGCAATTTCCCTTATAAACATAGTTGCAAAAATTCTCAATAAAATACTGGCAAACAGAATCTAAGAACTCATCAGAAAGATCATCCGCCATGATCAAGTTGGCTTCATCCCAGAGATGCAGGGATGCTTCAATATATGTAAAATGACAAATATAATCCATCATACAAACCAACTGAAAGACAAAAACACCACACAACCACCTCATTTAGATGCAGAAAATGCCTTTGACAACATCTAATATCCCTTCCTGATAAAGGGATACAAGGGACATACCTAAACATAATTAAAACAGTTTTCCATAAGCCAATAGGCAACATCAACTTAAATGGTGGGAAATTCAAAGAAATTCTAGTAAAATCAGAAACAAGACAAGGTTTCCCACTTTCTTCACACCTACTCGGTATAGTACTTGAAGCCTTAGCTACAGCAATAAGACAAGTAAAAGAGACCAAGGGGATACAAATCAGAAAGGAAGAAGTCAAAGTACTTTTATTTTTATTTGAATTTTTATATTTATTTGTATGATGGTATACAAAAGTGACCCTAAAATTATATCAGTGAACTCCTACAGCTGATAAATACTTCCAGCAAAGTAGCTGAATACAAAATTAATAGCCCTCCTATATACAAATGACAGACTGAGAAAGAAATCAGGAAAACAATGTCTTTCACAATAGCCCTAAATTTTATAAAATGTCTTGGGGTAACTCAAATCAAGCAAGGGAAAGTCTTGTATGGTAAACACAGTAAAAATGGCCATCCTACCAAAAGCAATCTACAGATTTAATGCAATCTCCATCAAAATTCCAACACAATTCTTGACAGTTCTTGAAGGGACAATTGTCAGCTTCATACAGGCACAGAAAATCCAGGATGGCTAAAACAATCCTGAATAATAAAAGGCCTGCTGGGGGTATCACCATCCCTGACCTCAAAATGTACTCAACACTATAGTAATAAAACCAGCATGGTACAAGAACAAAAACAGACAAGTAGATAAATGGAATCTAATTGAAGACCCAGATACAAATCCACACGCCTATGGACATAATTTTTTGGTTTTTGAGACAGGGTTTCTCTGTGGCTTTGGAGCCTGTCCTGGAACTAGCTCTGTAGACCAGGCTGGTCTCGAACTCCCAAAGATCCGCCTGCCTCTGCCTCCCGAGTGCTGGGATTAAAGGCGTGCGTCACCATCGCCCGGCCTGGACATAATTTTTAAAAAGAAGTCAGAAATATACACTGGAAAAAAACCCAGCATCTTCAATAAATAGTGCTGGTCAAACTGGATGACTACGTGTAGAAGAAAGCAAATTGATCCACACTTATCATCCTATACATAACTCAACTCCAAATGGATCAAAGACCTCAATATAAATCCAGATACATTGACCCAAAGAAGAGAAAGTGGGGAATATTCTTGAACTCACTGGCACAGGAAAAGAACAGAACACCATTAGCACAGGCACTAAGATCAACAATTAACAAATACAACCTCATGAAACCCAAAAGCTTCTGCACAGAGGACACCATCCTTCACACAAAGTGACATCTTAAAAATAGAAAAACTATACATTTTATGGAGAGATATTATCCAAAATATATAAGGATCTCAAAAAACTAGATATAAAACAAATAGCCCAACTTTGAGATTCCTTTTACTCTAGTCAGAATTGAAAAAAAAAAATCAACAAAACAACCAACAGGGAATGTGGGGGAAGCAGAACCCTCATTTAGTGTTGCTGGGATTGAAAACCGGTGTAGTCGCTCTGGAAATATGTGTGGAGCATTCTTTAAAAGCTATAAATAAATCTACCAAATGACGCCCCCTCTGCCACTCCTTGGCATATGTCCCAAGGGCTTGACATCCTACTCCACAGATACTTGCTCAGTCACGTTCAATGGTTGCTCTGTGCTCTATTCACAATAGCTGGAGAGTGGAAACAACCTAAGTGTCTGTCAACTGACAAATGGATGACAATACAGCACGTATACACAATGGAGTACTATTCAGCTGTCCATAAAAATGAAGTCATGAAGCACGTAGGTTATTAGGCAGAAGGAGAAAAGATCACACTGGGTAAAGGTAACCCAGACCCAGACAAAGAAACACTGTGTGTTCTCTCTCATCTGGGCTTGCTAGCTCAAAATTTCCAGGTGTAAATATAGCACTCACCCCTCATCAAAGGAGCTTCTCTTCACAATGGAGATCATTACAGAAAATCAAAAACATGCCTTGTCAAAACATAGAGAACACCAATGGGGTACTCGGCCCCAGGAGCTGCATCTACAGCACAGATCCTGTACCTCTCAGGCTCAGGGAACTTCATGGAAGACAGAGCAGGAAGATTTTATGAGCCAGAGGTCCAGTGTATCTGCTGTGAGATTGTATCCCCCAGAAATTACAGTGAAGTTATACCCGATACCTGGAAAATACGGCTGCCTAGCCCAGACCTGAGCAGGACAATGCCTATAGACTTGCTAACGTGGGATGGGGATACCTTACAGAGCCTGTCTCTAGACTAAAGGCTGCTGAGAGGGAGGACTAGACCCTCCCAGGGATGAGCTCCCAATGATTATCCGATAGGAATGGTCATCCCTGAAATCTTAAACATACAAACAAAACTAAATGGACTCAGAGGTTCTATTTCTATATTCATACATATGCAACAATAACACTGAAAGAAAAAAGACACCATGAATTTGGGAGGGAGTACAGGGGGAGGACTTGGGAGTGGTTGTAGGGTTAGGGATAAGAGGGGGAAGAAGGATGCTATTAAGATCTAGAGCAAAGAGGACCCCCAGGGTCTGACCAGACAGTTATCTGAGCTGTAAGGAGAGAATGGTTTATCTGCTGCAGATACAAAAGCTGGGGACCCCTGCAGTTCTCATCCAGTCAAGTCATACAAATTATTCACGTTCTGTTTAAGACAAGATATTTCCCAGGGTGCTATCAAATTCTCAGACTCAAATGATCTGCCTGCTTCAGTGTCCAGAGTAGCTGAGATCACAGCACCTGGCTCTTTCTTTTGGCATAAACTGTATTCATGTAAGTTTTGTACTGTTACCCAATTTAACTCTCCCAGGAGCACCGTGGGGCATTTTGCAGATAAGGATACCGAGGCCTAGACTGCTGTGACATAAGGACCTGGGTCTCGAAGCCAGACTGCCTGATCGGCTCATCTGATTTGCCTCTTTACTACAAGTCTTTCTAGAAGCTAGGGGAAACCTGGAGAACGAAAACAAAGAAGCACTGGTTGATGACGAGCTTGCGGAGGGAACTTAGCTTATGAGGGGCTTCTGAACAATAGTTTTCAAAACGTTTGAGGTCGAGCCAATTGCCAGGCAAGCTGAGTCTTTGGTAAGCCATCTGCATGGGAGATTCATGACAGGCAAGCCATCCTCATGTTTGACGTTAACACCCATGAAACACGGCTGGACCGGTCATTACAGAAGCGCAGTACATTCAGTGATGGTCTGTAAGTGACCTTCCGAATGCGCTCCTTTTGTCCTTGTGCAGTGCCCAAGCAGACCCCCAGTCAAGCAATGGCAGCTTCATCAGAGTGAACAGAACACAGGGCTGCGAGTCCTAGGCGATCAATCACTCAGACAAACTGTATCTGCGGTCCATATTTCAGGGCATCTGCCCTGTGCAGCGCCATATATCTAACCCTACATGTCTTAGAGGAATCGAGGCCACCCTCTGAGTGAGCCGCAGGCTGTAATCAGGAGTCAGGTTCTGGACCTCCCGTTGCCTGCAGTATGGGGCCTTAGTGGCGACAACCCTGCTGTGTCGAGCTAGTCCCAGACTGCTCTGTTTATATACACTGTAACTCCACTGGTTAGAAAGATTTTTATCCCACTGTTACAACAACCCTACAAGGTAGGATGGGATTTCACTAAACCTTATGCAAGGAATAAAATGGAAGTTTCGGGGATAGGAAAATTTTCTGACAGTATATAGATAGTAAGTACATAGAGTCCAAGAATTCTAAAATACATGCTTTTATTCCCTTTATGGTCTCTTGTTGGGCACTGTGCCTCCCAGACTACCTAGCCCACAAGCTTCTGGGGGTTCTTCCGTCTCCACGTCCCACCTTGCTGAAGGAACGGCAGGACTGTGGGAACACACTATTGCAGCTGGCTTTTATGTTGGTTCTGGAAACCCACACTCTCAAGTGACAAGTGCTTTATTGACAAAGTCACATCTCTAGCCTAGGGAAGAACTTTTTAACCCGGATATGGTGGTCCAGGCCAGCAATCTCAGCACTCAGGAAGTGGATGGGAGGGTCTTAAGTGCAAACCAGTTGATGTTACAATGACTCTCTTTCCTTATTTATAGTGATCTTATAAGGTGAGGCAAACACAGGAAAAAAAAAAAAAAACAACCCAGAGAATGGTAAGTATAGTCTGGGTGCAGTCGAGTCTCAGCTGAAGAACATGCGAGTTTACTATTAAGCCAACATTCATTGAACAGCTATTACATGCAACAGCCCAGCCCATGCACATCCTACTGCTACCCATTCTAATCATGTCAGGTACCTACCATTCCCGCAGCCTATTGACTGCATCAGTACTCTTTAAACATGGGGCTGCTCTGCCTGCAGTATCACCAATGCCTCTTCTCAAACTCCATTCTCTGTAGAAACCGACTAATGCTATAATTTTTTACCCTCCCACAATCCCCTCTCCACATAGCACCTAGAATAATGTAGAAATATAATCTAGATGCATTCCTATGATTCTTTAAATGCCTCCTAGTTTCTATAGAAGAAAAAAAAACAATGATGAAACAATCTTAATTGACTAGGAGAGTGGTTCATTTTGTAAATTACTTGGAGCACAAAAAGGAGGACCCGAGTTCATAACACCAGCACTCATAAACAAGCCAGGCGTGGCAGATGCCTGCAATCCCAGCACTATGGAAGCAGACACAGGATCCCTGGGGTTTGCAGGCCAGCCAAGCTAGCGGAATAGTAAGCTGCAGTTTCAGTGAGACACCCTTGTAGTGATATTTTGTTTGTGATCTAGCTTGATGATCAGAGTACAGAGCTAGATCTGCTACTAGATAGCCATAAAAGCCAGGCAGTGGTAGCACACACCTTTAATTCCAGCACTCAGGAGACAGAGGCAGATGGGTCTCTGTGAGTTCAAGGCCGCCCTGGGCTACACTAGATTGAATCTGTCTAAAAGAGAAACAGAGCTCACACAAAGGTGATCCCAACACTTGGGATCCCACACCCTTAGTCCCAGCACTAGGGAGGAGAGAGGCATATAAGGTGGAAGGAGACAGGAGTTCAGTGTAGTCAGTCTTAGCATTCTCTCTGTGCATTCAGTCTGAGGATTTGTAGAGACAGGATACCCCATTCAGTCTGAGGATTTGTAGAGACAGGATACCCCATCCAGTCTGAGGATTTCGTAGAGATGAGAACTAGTGACCAGCTGCTCTGCTTCTCTGAACTTTCAGCTTTCACGCCATAATATCTGACTCTGGATTTTTATTGTTAAGACCAATTGGAACTCATGCAACACACCCTGGCTCAAAAAGTAAGGTGGAGAGCAACCGAGGAGCACATGTGTCAGTGACATCTGGTCCCCACACACATGTGCATACACACATGTACACATACAATGTTAAACTCCCCATCTCATCTCATTCTTGGGCACATTTCCAGGGAGCTGTCCTCCCCTTGGTTGCCAAGCTTTAACATTGTGGGTCTCCTTTCTACTTTGCAAGGACAGCATCTTTGCTGCTAGCTTCAAGATTCTGAAGGGCAGCGCCTGAGCCTCGGATGGCTTCTGTATGGCCAGCTCCTCTCTATACCAGATCCCACCTTTGGGCTTCTTTATCGCCTTTTTCCTAGCAGCCCTCCTCCCCACCTATGCCTACATACCATCAAATGTCACTTTCTGCCTATAAATCATGGGCATAATCTAGAAATTCTGTTCTGACTTTTAAACTTAGTTTAATTAGATCTCTGCTGCTATGGGATCGTGTGGCACCTTGTATCACGCTGGGTTCCCAGTACCTCATATAGAATTTGGCATGTTGACGACAGCCAGTTGACAAGCGCATCACCTTCTGGTGTCCACAGCAATAAGGACTCAGTACATCCTATCAGAAAACCATGGGAACAGAACTGTTTGGGTTTTCCATGGTTCTCAGACGTTTTGAATATTTGCATACATTGACAGTTGGGTATCTTTAATCTGATCATTCAAAATCCAAAAGGCTCTAAAACCTGAAAGTTCGGGGGGCACCGTGTCAATGCTCAGAAGCACATTGTATCATTTCAGACATCCCCAGGTAAGGGAAGATAATGTTGCATCATCGCATTTTCCCACTTAGCGCCTCCTGTTCCGGAACGTGAAGGTGAGTACTGCAAGGTGCCTATACTCGGGAACCTCAGCATCTGAACAGTAAAGGAGTTAAATACACAGCAGTAATAACTTGTTAGGGACAGGAAGCCTCCTTTCTCTACATCTATGAGCTTAGTATCTTGGGTGAGGAACCTGAGCTAGAGGCGGGAAAACTGATGTTGATACATTTGACACTGCCTTGCAGTCTGTCATTATGGGCTCATTTGTCTTTCCCCAACTGAAAAAATTATTCTGCATGAGGGCAGAAGCTAAACAATGGCTGGCACATACTTGGGTCTGATAATTACTGAATTACCTAATTAATAAAATGTTTGATAAGCAGGAGCCAGGAGGACATGATGTGAAGGAGGAGGAAGCTAGGATTTCTGCAGAATTGCGGCAAGCCTCGCTTGGGCAGTTGCCCACGGGTTACTCTACAGATTAAAAGGAATCAGTCACAAGAGACAAGAACTAGAAGAAAAGCCTGTAGAATCAATGGCCAGAACATGGGAAGAAGGACCTCCTGGACTCCGGCAAAAGTTCGCTGTTTTAGGCTTCTATTATAAATTCAGAATGGATAGCAAATGCTTGATGACTAATTTCATGGTGCGGTCAGTCATAGAGCAATGAGTCCACAAAAACAGAGACAGGAGAAGAACATGTCTTCAGGGAAAGCTAAAGTAATCAGGACAATGTCTTGGCAGCCTACTTGGAGCTGGGCTCTAGACAGAGAGGAGGATAAAGGCTCCATGTGAACCCCATTTTCACACGGCTCCCAAGCAAAAACAAAGAGCTCAACTCAGCCATTCACTAAGCTCAAACAATAAAAGGGCTATAACACTGGATATGGAAATCAGTGCAAGACACAAAAATGAAACCTACCATCATTTGCCTAAAAGTTAGCGGAAAGTGTATCATATAATCCATTCAACCATCTTTCTTTCATTGAGTTTATCTGATGTTCCCCAGTCCATCGCTTACCCATTCATTATTATTCTTCATAAATCTCTGCATGATAGGAACTGAGAAATAGAGATGAAAACCACAGATGACCCTTTCACACAATGTTTGTAGTATAATAGATTCCTCCAAACCCCTTCCTGTTGGAAAGTCTGAGAGAATACAGTGTAGTTGAAAATCCTTAATAAAGTCCTGAGTTCATATCCTAAGGAACCTCCACATATATCACACTTTGAATCAAGATAAGAACTATCACCATCCCTGATTTCTCATCTGTGAAACAAGATTTTTAATAATACTTTCCTTGCATGAGTCTAACAGCTATAACAAGTCTAAGCAATGCCAGGCATGGGGCCATATTTAAAGATTAGCTTCCAATCAACCTTACTGAATAGACCTATGTACAAAGCAGGCTGCACACAATAGAGTCATCCTCAGTGGTGGAGGTGTGGATGAGCCAGCCCGACGTTGTGAGCATGGCAGAGCTGTCCCAATTACTCATCTGTCATCTGGTGGCAGGGGTGGGGAAGAGATGCCTCCCCATCAATGCTTGAGGTTTGTGAAAGAGCTGCCCCAGTCCCCCACTAGCTGCAATACTTAGGAGAGCAGGCCCTGCATCTTGCATGAGCAGCAAAATAGAGCCAACCCCTTCAGTAGATATACGGTTGAGCCGGCCCCCAAGTTGTGAGCATAGGAGAGCTGTCCCCATCACTCATCTGCCATGTGCCTTACCTCCCCTTCTGCCCATCAACACCTGAGGTGGGTGGGAGAGCTGGCCCTGGCCCTCATCAGCTGTAGCATTCAGGAGAGTGGCCCCTACGCCATGTCTGGGCAACACAGGAGAGCTGGCCCTGAAGGTGTAGGTGTGGGAGAAGGGACCTTGAGGGCGCGAAAGCAGAACTGGCCCTATGCCTTGCTCATTGCTATGAGGCATGAACTAGCCAGGGCAATGCTGGAGAGCTCACCCTGGTGGTGAGGACAAGGGAGAGCTGGCGGGCCGACCAACGCTGCAAATACCCAGGCCCAGACGAGGGTTATGAGTCGGCCCAGTCCAACATCCACTGTAATATGGAGTGTGGGGGGCCCGTTACCTAGGTCTGGCCTAGGAGCCACTAGAAGCCACTTCTCTGCAGCGTGACTGTGGCTGGGAGCTTTGGAATGAGGGAGGGACACAGTGTGAGGTATAGGGCTTTGTGACCGGGCGAGTGTTTCAAAGGCAGGATTCTGAAAACGTGAAATAAGAGAGGTATTCTAGTGCATTCGTTTCTCCTGACACGACCGCCCTTGTGAAAAGGAGGACACGCGGTGGCTGTCGTATGGCCCCTGAAGTCTAATTTAAAAGGACAGGAAGACGTTTTGAAGTGACTTAAACTGAAGTCATCAGAATGTTTTAGATCTAAAATTCTATAGGATATAGATTTCAAAAATTTCCTTCTCCACAGTTGCTCCTCCCTCCCACCAAGCACTCCAACCAAGTCGACTGGAGTTTCTGGGGGTCCCCGCACCCCCAGATATCAGGGCAGAACCAGAGGAGCTTCCTTTGCTGCTGGTCACTCAAATGGGGTGCCTCATCTTGATTTCCTGCCCAGCAACTTCTCAGGGAAGAAACAAAGTAGTTTAAAAACTGGCCTTGAGAGGTCTGCCACAAAGACAAAGACACATTGACATGCTCTGTATTGTTCTTGCTACAAAGTAGGAACAGTCCGAGCAGCTTCCAGAAAACTCATTCTTGTCTTGTGTTAAGCATGGGCTATGTGCGGCGCCCTCATCTTTGTTAACAACAATCAAGAAGGAAACAGAATAACTAGAAGTCATCATAGAATCCCATCATCCCTCACCCCACCCCCAACACTTGAGCCAACAATTGCTGGGTTTCTCCAGATTAGATTTCTTTAATCTCATTTCTATCCCCCTCATCCAGGACTGGTTACTTAACCTCTCTGTGACTCAATTTTCTTACCTATGAAAAGGGGTATGGACTCCCAATAGAGGACTAGACACAGAAGTGAAGACTTGAAGCAAACTCTATGAATGTTGCTACTTTTGTTGTTTTAATGACTTTCCAAGCTGCCTTCATATTTCCTCTCTAAATTTATTATTTATATAGCACTAATAGTGATCTGTATCACTATTAATCTGTTACCTTACTCCATAGTTCTAAATTCTCCCTTGACTTGTTAGGACGTTTAGGAAAAATGTCAAAATTTATCCCCTGACTGATGACATTCTCCTGCACCATCCCCTTGCTCGTTGGGCTCACTGGTCTACAGCCACGACCACCTCCTGTCTGGTGGGTCTCCTTTGAGACTCTGAGTCCTCTCCGAGAGTGTTTCTGTGAGTGGACAGGGTTCTTACTCAGGGGTTAAGCCAAATGTCATCACCTACAAGAGGCCTTTGTTGGTCCTTCTAAACCTCCTTTGGTCCCCTCAATTCCCAGTTTTATGCTAGTACTCTCTAACAGCTTTCTCTATGACTGCTTCTGATAAGGGCTGTGAATGCATTTGACTGTTCTTAGTGCTACTATCACTGTTTGGATCTCCTCACCCCAGGTGAGGTACCTGTTTTCACTTCCATGGGACGAACCCCTCCCTGCCCTCTCTGGTGCAGAGTGCCCTGGACACTGTCAAATGGATTCCGGCCCTCGAAAGCTTTGTGTTTTATTCTGCATGGGGTAGGCATAGGCCAGAGCCTTGATACAGAAGCTATTATGTTCCAAAATACCAGGTGTGGAAGAGACCAGTCACGTGATTGGAAATAAATTGATACCAGTATTTTAAACTTTGTTGAGACAGAGCATAAAAAGCTCCCTTCATACACCGCCCTTCCAGAAGACCAAGTCTGGTTCCCAGCACCTGGCTCCAACTCCAGAGTGATCTGACCCCCTAGCTTCAGATGATACCTGCACACAGTGGCTCATACCCACATACCAAAGCACACATGTGCATAATTAGAAATAATCAAAATAAATCTTAAAATCGTTTTAAAAAGTTCTCTTGTGAGGTAGAGGTAGAGTGGCCTCTACATTCAAGCATTCGAGGCTAGCTTGCACTGGATAGTGGGACTCTGTCTTAAACACACACACACACACACACACACACACACAACTAAAGATTTAAGTGAGACAGTGGTAGACTCCTATGAATACACTTACAGGCTCTTCAGAGGCCCCTTATGTGGGTATTTTTCTCTACTCCTGATCAGGATTACCTTCTGCTACTTTTTAATGGGAGAAAGCCATATTTATAGCTCATGAATAAAACCTTGGCCAGCCCTGCTAAGTACTGACAGTGACCTAAAGCTAACAGTTGCCCAGGGACCAACCTGCCTTGTTCACACAGACTCTGACTGCTGATTCAAGAGGGATGCCAGCCGGCTTGGTTTGCATGAAAGAACGATGAGAAGGAACATTCGCTAAAGAGCACGATCCCTGTGGCGAGCTAACGAGACATTAATAGTTCAGCTACAAACAAGGATGGTGAGGTTGTGATGAAGAAGTAGCTAAGACTCCCTGGGCGCTATCCATGCACGGTTTGGTCCCCACAGCATGGCCAAGGAAATAGCACCGTATGTCCATTTGCAGATGTGCACATCAAAGCTCTGACATATTGCCCCTCCTCTCCAGTGCGGAAGAGGGGCTTAGTCTTCTTAGTGTTCTGACTCCGGAAGTGTTCGTGTTCTGTTGCACAGCATTGTTTCTCAGACTTTTACACAGGGTAAGAAGAGGTACAGAAATGAGCGACGGCCACCTTTGATGACACTGAGCTCTTATCAAGATAATTATGTGTGACACTCCCCCATCAATACAGCAAAAATACAAACACTTCATCTTCAAAGATCAAGGGCAAGTGTTCTCGTTTAGAGAGAGGTGATAGTCTATGGTTAAAGTCCTGTCCTGAGAAAGATTAAAAGTCCTGTCTGTTGTACGGAAGAATCATGTTCAGCTGGGACAAATGGCTGAAACTTTGGGTACGGAGGTCAATTTTTCTCCCAATTTGTTCTGAAAGACTGCTCAGTATACAGAATGGACTGGAGAAATACTTGTTAAATGAATTAAAATCCGATCCAACAAAGAAAGAAAGGTACTGAGTATTCCAGCCACTGAGTTCCGCACCAGTAGAGGTTCGGGAAGCAGGGGCCTCACATTATTCTATCCTTTGGGATGCTGTATGATAGCTCAGTGAGCTGCTCTCCGGATGCCAGGTTCTGTAATGAGCACTTGGTGGTCCTTGTCTCATTTCGCTGTCGCACAAGACCAGAAACAGGCTTGCAGCGGTTAAGGCAGGCTCACTATTATAAATGTTAAGTGGTAGAGCTGGAATTCAAAACCCACGCTCTTATTATCATCTTCATGCTCGTGGACTGGCGATATTAGAAAACTGCCAGGTTCTTTCCCGGTTATGATGAATCTGTGCCGAAATTTAATATCTGTATTGAAGGTCAGTACAAGAACAAGGAAGAGTTTCCTCCCCAGCAAGCACCAGTTTCCATGGAAATTGTATCTAAGGCTGCTGGGCATGATGACAGTTATACGTTCAAGCTAACACCTGTCCTGTCGTTGACAAGGCGAAGTCCAAACTCCTTAGCAAGATTTTAATATACAGTCGCCTGCCCCTCAGTCTCTCTGGGAATTACTTCAGAATCCCTTGCAAACACCACCGCTACAGATGCCCATAACACTTTATAAGATGATTAGTATGTATGTAGAACCTACACACCTACTCCCATACACTTACCTCACCTCTAGCTTATTAACATGCCAGGGTGGTACCTACGCCCTGTGACACCATGTGCTAAGAGAATAAGGACAAGAAAGTGTTTTTTTTTTTTACATGCTTTGCACACAGAATCTATTCCAAACTTTTTTTTTTTATCTAAGGTTTATTTGGATCGGAGCCCACAGGTACAGATGGATATAGTTTATAGTCTGAATGTATTGATTATTTTTCCACAACAGGATACTTTGTTCTATTTATCCCTCTTTATTACCATCTATATTAAACACATTTTCCCCATCTTGGTTTTATTTTAGTTTTTTGTTCCTTTACTTTTTGAGACAGGGTCTCACTATGAGCCCAGACTGTCCCTGAACTTGTGTCAATTCTCCTGCCTCAGCCCTCTTAGTGTTTGGATTACAGCCATGTGCTACTGTACCTAATTTTATTTCTATCTCGACTGTTCGTCATGTCGTCCATCCATCATCCAGCCACCTGTCAGAGGCGTGGGTTACCAGGAGGAACACCCTGCTCAGATCTCACTTCCGTATGACAACGGCACGAAAGAGGCTAAGTGGACCTACCTACCCCTATTGTGCAGGACAGAGCTCAACTTAGTTCCTCTTCCATGGATGCACCTGAGCACTGTGGTTCTTTTTTTTTTTTTTTTTTTATCTCCTTTGCCTTTCATTCTTATGTGCCTACATCGTAATTCATATATAACAAAAAGTTCAGATGGGAGTTGTGTTCTGAAGCCAGTGTGACGGGGAAGAATAGTCACAATTGCCTTCATAAATCCTGTAGGAAGATAGGGCCGCACAGGAAACTTGTCTCCCGAAGGCCCCTTACAGCTCTTGGGGTAAAATGACTTGCTGTTGCTGTGGTTAAAATGCCAGAGAAATCTTCATTTAGTGCCAGTATGTCCAGCACAGTCACACTCATTCTGAGATATTTCCAGAACGACGGCCGTGAGACCAGGCTGGCTCCGAGCACTACAGAGGGCACCGCCACTTCAGCTGCCCTTCTGGGCCTGTGATCACTGAGTGGCCAATATGAACCTCTGCGAGAGCCTTCATGTTACCACCTCTTTCACAGAACTGCAGCTTCGCTGACCCACCTTGCCCTCAACACTCTCAAATGGACTTCTACTAGGAGTTTCCAGAGCACATGAATTATGTCTAGCACAGCACAACAATCCCTGGGTGTACAAGGTACCTCACAAGGCTCCTGTCCCCTCCTATAGCATCTCTTCACTAGAAGTACACCGAGCAAACATTTCCTCCTCTACACTGGACTCAAGTGTTCCCTCTTCACTCATGGGTTGAGTGGATTAACAACTCTACAGTCACTCCTCATCCTTTTGCACGCGAGTCCTCAATGTCCCTCAGTCTGACTCTGGACTCGGCCAGTGTGGTACTTTGAGTACCCAGGGAAGGCTGGGAATGTGCGAGTGTTAATGCTACTGTCTGGCTTGTCTGCGGCCCCTGAGAGGAGAACGCTTCTGTCTCGTGATGACGGTCAGTGCCAAGTCTACATATCCAGTCCTAGGGCTATTCCCAGTCAGTCACCTTCCAGCTGAGCTGCAGACATGTGAGCAACTCCCGCCAGCACTACTACCATTCTGATAACACATGCGCTGTCCCCAAGGACTCATGATATTAGAGATCTGCATAGAGGAATGCTTCCCTAAATCCTTCCTGGTTCCTCCCGAGGAGATATGGCTACACTCTCATTGGGGCCACTCTGAATCATGTGGTTCATGCTTGACAACTATGAACATCCGATGGCAGAGTTGGAATAGGCTGGTGTGTCAGCTCGCTTCTCCTCCTGATACTGCCCTTGCCAAGAACATCCCCATGAGGGGGTGAGGCTTAGTCAAAACAGTCTGGGCACCTCAGAATTGATCGTGCCTCGGCAAGTGGGGCATTCCTGAAGCTAGGCATCTGGGGCCATAAAATGAGGGCTGCAGCAGCAACTTTGCAGCCCCCAAGAGGCATGCAAAAGAGCAAGCCCACAAAAACCAGCAGGCTCAAAGGCGGGCACTTCAAAGGCTCAAGAGATATTATTTGGCTAAGTGAATTAATGACTCAACTCTTTCATAACAACGTTCTCAGGAGGGGGCATGAAAAACAGAGCACCTTTTACCTGTTTCCAACTCCTCACACTATAGCTGCCCAGAGCATTCTTTAGCCTCTTATTTGATTTATAACCAAGAAGGGCCAATGTTATAATATACTAAACCCACCTGGACAATTAAGAAATATCAAGTACCTCAGAGGATGATACTTGCAACTTAGCATCCGTGCTGCCGTTAGATGCATCTTATTTAATCTTTTATTTAAAACCAAGATTTGCGGTTTGCTTTGTAAGTCTGTTCTTTCTGCAGCCTTTCTGGGGGATACACATGCTGGCTTTGGGCTTCTTGCCTGTGCTTGAGAAGGCCCATAAGTGTCCCCCAGTGGAGGAGAGGAACAGGTACTCACCTATCTGGAAGCAGGGGGCCCTCCTTCGCAGTCACTGCAAGAGCAAGAGGAAAAGGGGGTGTTAGTGGCAGGCTGGTTAAAGTGAATGCTCTCCTACGCTGGTACCCAGAGGACTGTCTGTCTCTGCACAGCCGCACATACCTACACTCCGTGGTGCCCTTTAAGGACACGTTGGCTTCCTTAAAGACAGGACCCCCTGTGTAGGCTTGACCTCTGCATTGCTTGTTCTGACCATGTGGCCTGGGAGAGAGACTGCCCCACATGTGATCTAAATGACACTGAGATTTACTGGGCATGTGCTGTGTGCCAGGCATGAGCAAAATACTTTCTTGTAACAATCCCCCAAGATTAGAGGCACCACAGTCCCCCACTTCACATGACAGACAAAGGAGGCTCAGTGAGTACCGGGCTCAAACCGAAATGGCTACCAGTAAGGAGCTGAGGTCCACAAAGCCTGTTTTTATTATCATAGATTTAATTGTTTTGTTCTAGATAGCTATCTTCTCTCTTTGAGGCAATAGTTCTTTAATGTTTATAAAAGACACTGTTGGAAGCAGAAGCAGGCAGGTTCTGGGTTCAAGGCCAGCCTGGTCCGCATGGTGAGTTCCAGGATAGCCAGGGCTACACAGAAAAACCATGGCTCAAAAAAACAAACAAAATAATGTTTTTTTTTTTTTTTTTTTTTTTTTTTTTTAAATCCGAGCTTAGGTTTCTCTGTGGTTGAGCTGGCCACATTACCATCACACACCTAGAAAAGCTCTGTCCCTGAGTGAGGACTTTCCTTTAAAGGGTAAGGCTTCAGGTGACCTGTAGTGAATGTGTGGTTCTCCATGTGTGGGTCCCCGGACCAGCATGCCACTACACACTTAAAAGGCAAATGCCCAGGCTCCCACCACAAGATGAGAAACTCTGGGGATGAGGATTTTAAAGTCCCCGGGGTGATTCTGATGCTGGCTTCAGAGCCAGTGAGTTAGGGAGATTCAACTGTGAAGCTGCTCAGAGCAGACAAATGAACAACCAACGTTGTATTAGCTCTGATACTCCACCAGTGATCTGCTGTACTGATGGCCACGGCAAAAACAAACGTCACCGCGCGGCACCCCCTGCACAGCGCCTGAAGCGTGCATTGCCTGAAATGTGCATTCCCCTCGTGTTCAGTGGGGGAGCAAGGAAAGGTGTTTCAGACATCAGGAGGAGGATGCCAAGGGAGGAACAGAAAGGACCAGAGGTGTTTCCCTAAATGGCAGAGGGAGAGACAAAAAGAACACAGAAACATGGCTTCTGAGAATGCGTCACATCCTACAGAGGATGCGAGGCACAGGGCACAAGGAGACCTTAGTAAATACGTGGGGTCAAGCTTAAACTGACTTTGCCCCATCCTTTCTTCTTCCCCCTCCTTCACTGACTGTTCACAGCACAGGTTATGCAGCACTCATAAAGGTTCATTACTTCCTTACTTGGAAACTTTTCACTTTCTTCCTCTTGGGCAGGTTCCCAGTGATGCAATGCAGTACTCCCAGGGGGAAGTGGACTGGCTCGGGAGTGATAAGAGACCAATTCCTACCCCCAAGTGTCATTTCACGGGCAAACTGCCACAGC
Organism: Alexandromys fortis; assembly: GCF_014885135.2. Taxonomy (NCBI): domain Eukaryota; kingdom Metazoa; phylum Chordata; class Mammalia; order Rodentia; family Cricetidae; genus Alexandromys; species Alexandromys fortis. The sequence continues at coordinate 7,531,120 of NW_026067908.1, forward strand.
TGCACACACAGACAGCAGTAAAAATGTTCAGCCCCTTGGAAGACCAGCTTGCTACACGGAAGTGGGACGGAGAGGGAAGGGGCATGTGGTTCAGGCGCTGGGCCAAGACTGGCTGGTGTGGGTAGGAACTGTGTATCTTCTTACCTTCTTTCAGGGTCTTGGAGACAGCAGTCGTCCTGTGGAAGGCCTGCAGGTCCACAAATGGGGGTTTTGCAGGCTTCAGGGGAGGCGGGCCGAGGGTCTCAATGGAAGGCAGTGGCTTTGTTTTGGGAAGCTGGTGAAGCCTGCTCTCTGTCTTTTCTGAATATAGACAGGAAAACACGCAGGGTGTTATTTACATTGTTAGGTAAAACTGACCCGTCTGCTGGCCCCCTGACTAGTCTCCGTCCGGCAGTGAGAACAGGCAGACCTGGACACGCACCTGCTCACATTGCTATCTTGCTGACCTTCAGCGCGGCCCACTTACTGCTCCTCTGCTATTCCAGCACACCCTGGATTCCTAGTTCCAGACTCTCTTCCCAGCACACAGCCCTGTCCTACTTCTCAATCTTCAGTGCACACATCTTCCACTCACACCACTGGCTTCTTGGGACCTCAGCCCTGGCTTTAAAAGCCATCAGCGACTCGCTCATATCCAAGACTTTATGTCTGCCCCTCCTGACTTTGAGATGCTGACTCCTTTCTTACCAATGTCTGCTCATTCTTTTAAGGCTGAACTCCAGTGATGGATTCATAAAAATGTCCTCTTGAGTTCCCGGAACCAAGGCCAGGACTAACAGTCTAATCTCCACGCTCTGGTGTATTGCTAATGGTGCTGCACCTGTGCCATGGCCAGGAGCCTCTGCGGGGACTCTTTCCTAGCTTATGGGAGGGACCATGACTGTTCACTGAAAAGACTTGTCAAGTGCGGGCTGAGCAAATAGTACGGGACTGGAAAGCAGACTAGGAATTGATCCCTGAGTTTCCAGGGCCCTGACTTCAAGGTTCTTAGGATCTATGAACTCAGTGTCTTCAGATTGTCTCCACAGCCCCCATAGTGTGTATCTCTACTTTCTGTATTCATAAATACGACGCCAATAGGAATCCGATGATTATACATGAAAAATCATAGGTCATGTTTCTCTTGACAGAAAGGACACAACGTTTTTAATAATCAGGGGATCTTCATTTTTGGTTCACACAACGCAGTAGTTGTCTATATAGGCCCAAGCTAAACAAGCAGACTGTGTTCCACATATGCCTCTGGGAAGTCCGTGTCCTCCACAAGCTAAGATTGGGGGGGGGGCAAGTTTCCTTCTTGCCCTTCCTTTAGAGGCCACGTCTCCAGAAGCTCAGGGCCAAATTACTCCCTTCTTAGGCTATAACTGTAAGTTTGTTGAAATGTTGGAAATTTTAATTTTAATAAAATCAAGAAGACATATCAATTATTAGCTGGATATGCACCCCCCAAGCACCGTGCTAAGCTGATCTGCATGGCTATCACTAACCGCTCCCGACTAGCTGCTTCTGAGAGACGACCCTCCCCTCCTTTGCTTTTCCCCATACAGCTTTCTTTCCAGCCACCTTGCTTCCCATTGTCATCAGCACCTATTTATTTACTATGTTCCAGGCGTTATTGTAGGAGCTGGAGAGAGAACTGAGGGCAGAAACAAATAGACTCCTGGCTTCAGGGATGCTCATCATAATAACAGAGATTAATGATACAGAAGGAATGAACAAAGAAAGGAGTCCTGGAGGGCTACCTGGAGTGGAGACTGTAGGCTGATGAGCCAGGGGAAGAGAAGTCAGAGATACAAAAACTAACATGCAAGGCCATTAAGGGTATAGTACTTTAGTTTCTATCCTAAGGACAAGGGGAAGCCTTAGGATGTGTGGGGGTGATCCGCTCATACATCAAGCCATCTGTCAGTTCGTCCGTCCATCCAATCATCAATCAATCAATCAATCAATCACTAAATAAATATGTTTTGAAGACTTAACTTTATCTTGTTCTTGGGTGATAAGGCGATGGGTGAGATAAATTTTATGCTCTGAAAACGCCACCTTACAGAGGCAAACAAGTGTGTGACACCTTACTGGGGAGAGGCAAGGGCCATGAGAAAACCACAGAACTGCAAGAACTCCAAGGGCAACAGGAACCACGAAGATGATTCAAAGAGTCCACCCAGAGCAGGGGTCACTGCAACAGAGACTACGAAAGAGGACGGAGTCATGGTCAGGGACCATGCAGAAGAAATTTCTGGGCAGATCTGTGCCAAGTCCTGGAACAGAACTGGCGTCTTATGTCTAAAGACTGCATGGCAAATGAATCGGGAGACAAGGAGGATGGAGGAGAAGGCCAGCACCAAACTGTGTGAGGCACTGTAAGAAGGTCGGGCAGATTTTGAGCAGCAGGGTGATGTGACCTCGTGCTAACTTAGAGGCTCACCATGTCTGTGGTGGTTGGGGGGGGGGGCGACACAGGAACATGGAGACAGGGAACGGGTGACTGGACTGGAACAGCACACCAGGGGGCAGGAGGGAGAGAGCAGGGAAAGCAGCTGGTAATGGTCCAGTGAGAGAAAAGTATGGTAGAGACTAGACGCTGGGCAGAGACGGAAGTTGAGGGATGCCGAACATACTTTTAGGGTAGAGCCCGACGTAGTTGATGAATTCAAAGCAAAGAATGGAAAGATGAGGAGATGGGAGTTTCCTCCTTAGGTTTTAACCCTGAAATGATGAGTTTTGTGCCGTTTTCTACACAGAGAAGGCTGGTGATGAATTTGACTCATGCTAGAACATACGAAGCTTTAAGAAGTTTATAAACCACCCGTGTTGGGCTGGAGAGATGGCTCAGCAGTTAAGAGCATTGCTTGCTCTTCCAAAGGTCCTGAGTTCAGTTCCCAGCAACCACATGGTGGCTCACAACCATCTGTAATGAGGTCTGGTGCCCTCNAGATGTCAAGATTGCTTGACTGGAGGATAACTTTGGCCCCTCATGACAGATCCTAGATTCACTGGGCCAATCCGGATGTACTTCCATGGCAGGTGCCGTGCAGTGCCGCCTAGTGTGACAAGCACCTATACCCTTCCCTCCTGCGTGAGGGGTGAGTCCCTTAGGAAAAGAATTGCTGTGCTTCAGAAGTGACTCTTTTTTTTTTTTTTTAATTTTTTTTTTTTTTTTTTAAATCACACTTAGTCTTCCCTGATGTGGAGCTGGCCACATTACCATCACACACCTAGAAAAGCTCTGTCCCTGAGTGAGGACTTTCCTTTAAAGGGTAAGGCTTCAGGTGACCTGTAGTGAATGTGTGGTTCTCCATGTGTGGGTCCCCGGACCAGCATGCCACTACACACTTAAAAGGCAAATGCCCAGGCTCCCACCACAAGATGAGAAACTCTGGGGATGAGGATTTTAAAGTCCCCGGGGTGATTCTGATGCTGGCTTCAGAGCCAGTGAGTTAGGGAGATTCAACTGTGAAGCTGCTCAGAGCAGACAAATGAACAACCAACGTTGTATTAGCTCTGATACTCCACCAGTGATCTGCTGTACTGATGGCCACGGCAAAAACAAACGTCACCGCGCGGCACCCCCTGCACAGCGCCTGAAGCGTGCATTGCCTGAAATGTGCATTCCCCTCGTGTTCAGTGGGGGAGCAAGGAAAGGTGTTTCAGACATCAGGAGGAGGATGCCAAGGGAGGAACAGAAAGGACCAGAGGTGTTTCCCTAAATGGCAGAGGGAGAGACAAAAAGAACACAGAAACATGGCTTCTGAGAATGCGTCACATCCTACAGAGGATGCGAGGCACAGGGCACAAGGAGACCTTAGTAAATACGTGGGGTCAAGCTTAAACTGACTTTGCCCCATCCTTTCTTCTTCCCCCTCCTTCACTGACTGTTCACAGCACAGGTTATGCAGCACTCATAAAGGTTCATTACTTCCTTACTTGGAAACTTTTCACTTTCTTCCTCTTGGGCAGGTTCCCAGTGATGCAATGCAGTACTCCCAGGGGGAAGTGGACTGGCTCGGGAGTGATAAGAGACCAATTCCTACCCCCAAGTGTCATTTCACGGGCAAACTGCCACAGCTGCACACACAGACAGCAGTAAAAATGTTCAGCCCCTTGGAAGACCAGCTTGCTACACGGAAGTGGGACGGAGAGGGAAGGGGCATGTGGTTCAGGCGCTGGGCCAAGACTGGCTGGTGTGGGTAGGAACTGTGTATCTTCTTACCTTCTTTCAGGGTCTTGGAGACAGCAGTCGTCCTGTGGAAGGCCTGCAGGTCCACAAATGGGGGTTTTGCAGGCTTCAGGGGAGGCGGGCCGAGGGTCTCAATGGAAGGCAGTGGCTTTGTTTTGGGAAGCTGGTGAAGCCTGCTCTCTGTCTTTTCTGAATATAGACAGGAAAACACGCAGGGTGTTATTTACATTGTTAGGTAAAACTGACCCGTCTGCTGGCCCCCTGACTAGTCTCCGTCCGGCAGTGAGAACAGGCAGACCTGGACACGCACCTGCTCACATTGCTATCTTGCTGACCTTCAGCGCGGCCCACTTACTGCTCCTCTGCTATTCCAGCACACCCTGGATTCCTAGTTCCAGACTCTCTTCCCAGCACACAGCCCTGTCCTACTTCTCAATCTTCAGTGCACACATCTTCCACTCACACCACTGGCTTCTTGGGACCTCAGCCCTGGCTTTAAAAGCCATCAGCGACTCGCTCATATCCAAGACTTTATGTCTGCCCCTCCTGACTTTGAGATGCTGACTCCTTTCTTACCAATGTCTGCTCATTCTTTTAAGGCTGAACTCCAGTGATGGATTCATAAAAATGTCCTCTTGAGTTCCCGGAACCAAGGCCAGGACTAACAGTCTAATCTCCACGCTCTGGTGTATTGCTAATGGTGCTGCACCTGTGCCATGGCCAGGAGCCTCTGCGGGGACTCTTTCCTAGCTTATGGGAGGGACCATGACTGTTCACTGAAAAGACTTGTCAAGTGCGGGCTGAGCAAATAGTACGGGACTGGAAAGCAGACTAGGAATTGATCCCTGAGTTTCCAGGGCCCTGACTTCAAGGTTCTTAGGATCTATGAACTCAGTGTCTTCAGATTGTCTCCACAGCCCCCATAGTGTGTATCTCTACTTTCTGTATTCATAAATACGACGCCAATAGGAATCCGATGATTATACATGAAAAATCATAGGTCATGTTTCTCTTGACAGAAAGGACACAACGTTTTTAATAATCAGGGGATCTTCATTTTTGGTTCACACAACGCAGTAGTTGTCTATATAGGCCCAAGCTAAACAAGCAGACTGTGTTCCACATATGCCTCTGGGAAGTCCGTGTCCTCCACAAGCTAAGATTGGGGGGGGGGCAAGTTTCCTTCTTGCCCTTCCTTTAGAGGCCACGTCTCCAGAAGCTCAGGGCCAAATTACTCCCTTCTTAGGCTATAACTGTAAGTTTGTTGAAATGTTGGAAATTTTAATTTTAATAAAATCAAGAAGACATATCAATTATTAGCTGGATATGCACCCCCCAAGCACCGTGCTAAGCTGATCTGCATGGCTATCACTAACCGCTCCCGACTAGCTGCTTCTGAGAGACGACCCTCCCCTCCTTTGCTTTTCCCCATACAGCTTTCTTTCCAGCCACCTTGCTTCCCATTGTCATCAGCACCTATTTATTTACTATGTTCCAGGCGTTATTGTAGGAGCTGGAGAGAGAACTGAGGGCAGAAACAAATAGACTCCTGGCTTCAGGGATGCTCATCATAATAACAGAGATTAATGATACAGAAGGAATGAACAAAGAAAGGAGTCCTGGAGGGCTACCTGGAGTGGAGACTGTAGGCTGATGAGCCAGGGGAAGAGAAGTCAGAGATACAAAAACTAACATGCAAGGCCATTAAGGGTATAGTACTTTAGTTTCTATCCTAAGGACAAGGGGAAGCCTTAGGATGTGTGGGGGTGATCCGCTCATACATCAAGCCATCTGTCAGTTCGTCCGTCCATCCAATCATCAATCAATCAATCAATCAATCACTAAATAAATATGTTTTGAAGACTTAACTTTATCTTGTTCTTGGGTGATAAGGCGATGGGTGAGATAAATTTTATGCTCTGAAAACGCCACCTTACAGAGGCAAACAAGTGTGTGACACCTTACTGGGGAGAGGCAAGGGCCATGAGAAAACCACAGAACTGCAAGAACTCCAAGGGCAACAGGAACCACGAAGATGATTCAAAGAGTCCACCCAGAGCAGGGGTCACTGCAACAGAGACTACGAAAGAGGACGGAGTCATGGTCAGGGACCATGCAGAAGAAATTTCTGGGCAGATCTGTGCCAAGTCCTGGAACAGAACTGGCGTCTTATGTCTAAAGACTGCATGGCAAATGAATCGGGAGACAAGGAGGATGGAGGAGAAGGCCAGCACCAAACTGTGTGAGGCACTGTAAGAAGGTCGGGCAGATTTTGAGCAGCAGGGTGATGTGACCTCGTGCTAACTTAGAGGCTCACCATGTCTGTGGTGGTTGGGGGGGGGGGCGACACAGGAACATGGAGACAGGGAACGGGTGACTGGACTGGAACAGCACACCAGGGGGCAGGAGGGAGAGAGCAGGGAAAGCAGCTGGTAATGGTCCAGTGAGAGAAAAGTATGGTAGAGACTAGACGCTGGGCAGAGACGGAAGTTGAGGGATGCCGAACATACTTTTAGGGTAGAGCCCGACGTAGTTGATGAATTCAAAGCAAAGAATGGAAAGATGAGGAGATGGGAGTTTCCTCCTTAGGTTTTAACCCTGAAATGATGAGTTTTGTGCCGTTTTCTACACAGAGAAGGCTGGTGATGAATTTGACTCATGCTAGAACATACGAAGCTTTAAGAAGTTTATAAACCACCCGTGTTGGGCTGGAGAGATGGCTCAGCAGTTAAGAGCATTGCTTGCTCTTCCAAAGGTCCTGAGTTCAGTTCCCAGCAACCACATGGTGGCTCACAACCATCTGTAATGAGGTCTGGTGCCCTCTTCTGTCCTGCAGGGATACAGGTAGGCAGAGTACTATGTACATAATAAATAAATAAATAAATAAATAAATAAATAAATAAATAAATAAATAAATAAACCACCTGTATTCACACAGCTTGTAGTAGGATTCAAGCCCAAATTCAGTCAAACTGTGCCACCATGCAATTATGGATTAAATACCTGTTCAAAACCTGAGACTACAATTTAACAGGTATGCCAACTAAAAAAAACCCAAGACTACAGTTTAACCGATATGCCAAACATAGCCATGCTGTAGTTCCATTGCAGAGGCTGTATTTACCTCAAGTCTGCAGGCTCGGGGTGAGAAAGGCACAATGGTCTTGTCTTGGGTCCCACGGGGACTTGGACTTGATTTCTTACCTGGAACCAGGCTGGTAAGCTCGCATTCATAAACAGGCTGGCACGGGCTGCTCCTGGGGCTCCCCTCCGCTCCAGGGCTTTCTGTGCTTTTCCTGCTGTGCTGAGGAAGTGGCAAGGGGGAGGGTTCAGAGGCCACGGGTGATTTTCTCTGGACCATCATACGGCTCTGGGGAGGAAGGGTCTGGACTCCTGTTGCCTCTGGGCCCTTTTCGGGTTTTCTATGAGCAAGCCCCGTGGTTTTTTGTCCTTCAAGATGGAAGGTCTTATTCCCACAGTTGGTAAGGGGAGGAGCTGGGGACAACTCACTCTTCTGAGATGAAAATTGCTCCCAGTTCCAAAGCTTATACCTGAAGCTGCTGATGCCCATTCCTTTGCCCTCGCTGGATGTCTCGGCTCTTGATTTAATCACATCTAATGGCACGGCAGCTTTCTGGGAGTTTCTTGCAGGACACACAGCAGATGTTTCTGGAGGTCCCGAGGAACTTGAATTCTTCTGAATATCACCTCTCTGGGTCGACTTTGTTTTCTGGCTTTTAAGAGGCCGGGATACTTCGGCAGAAGAATTAGGTAGGGGCTGATGGTGGGGGGATGAGAGACGCTTCCTGCTAGCCAGACTCTGAGTTGGCTGTGTGTGTCCCCTGTCCTCCTTTCGAGAAACACCAGCTGGTAACTTAATAGGTCCTGGAAGAGGTGGGGCATCAAACTTTTGAAATTTGGCTCGAAGTTCCTTGAAGTTGCTTACTCCTTCCTAAAGCACAAAGAGGAACAGAAGTGTCTGGTTACCCTGGGGAACTGTGCAGCACCATCAGCTGACTTCATTGTACCTGTCAAAGGTCTCCCATGGCCGACGCGACAGAAGTGTTCCCCAGGTGAGCGATACTAGCCAGTGCTGCTGCTGTCAATGTGGATGGGGGAAACCACTTTCTCCCTCTTACATCTGGCCATGTTGGATGTTCTCATGGCATGGAAGGACCAATCAGAGACAGCACTAGCAATTGATACATAAACCTTTTTGGTGTTTTAGTAAGACAGGGTCTCACTATATGCAACCCTGCCTGACCTGCACAGAGATCCGCCTGCCTCTGCCTCCTGAGTGCTGGGATTAAAGGCGTGCGCCACCACATCTGGCTGATAAGCCTTTTGATGGGCTTTTCTCTTGAGAAAAATAGTTAAAAATCTGCTTTGGCCTAGAACATTATGTTGTCTCTGTTTGCTCAGAAGATAATGGAATTTTATCTCCGCAGGGAACAATTGAAACATGACTAGTCTTCTACAAAGAGGGTGTTTACAGTTGATCTGGAGTCTTGCCCCACCTTCTACCCTGACCTACTTGAGTCACAAAGTGCACTCCCATCCATTTGTCAAATATTTCTTTCCACTTCCCTGTTGATTTTCAGCTCACTCTCCGTCAAGACTGCCTCTAGGAGGCCCAGGAGAGCCAGCAGCTTCCCTGCTCCCTTGATGCTTTCGCATCTCCTTGTGACTTGGCTGTTGATTTTCACACTTTGTAAGAGCAAACTTCAGAAGGCTCGCGTCTAAATCCGACTCTGTCCTTTCTCATCCAGGCAAATTCTACGCCCAGTCCTGTCTTAACTTCTCTTGCAGTTGTATAAGATTATACAATATTATATGCTAGAAGGATTGCGTTACTACACAGAAAGTGTCCAGTGGAGGGGATACATAGGAGGGCTGTGACTAAACCAAAGTTCCAAGGGGCCAGACAATATATTTTTTTTTGTTTGTGGTTCCCTTTGGAGCACAGCTCGAATCCAGCACATGAAAAGGGTTTTTGGTAATGGCAGCCCAGGCTTAGGGCAGAAGGTAGGTGTGGGGGACAATGCGGGAGTGTCCAGGACTATATAGGGAACTGGCTGTTAGTCCAGCCTGATAGGCTTGGTACTTTTCCTACTGTTCCGCCTTCTCCTATTAGTGCTCATTTATCTTGGTAAATGCATTCTGGCATCTTTTGTCTGCATGGGAGGCCAGAGGACATTTAACGGAGCCACTCCAAACACGAAGAGCCATTATTCTCTCCTGATCACGTTTCAAGGTGTTTTTTTTCTTTCTTTCTTCCTTTCTTCCTTCACGTACACAGGCCATTGTCATGGCAGTGACTTTAGATTTTGCCAGCGGAGGGAACGCTGGGTGACCTTTCTTCGTCATGTTTACAGTTGACTCACACCTGCTCCTGGGAAGGCAGGGAAGTTGACAGGCATTGGAAGGCAGGTGGCTGCAGGCTGGTTGGTGAGCTCTCCTCATCCCACTCCCATACATACCTCCATCCCAGCGCACGCTTATAGCTCTCTCTGCAAATTGCCAGTGACTTAATACTTGAGTCAACAGATCAGCTAAAGCATCTCCATGTCCTCTCTCCTGATGTGGCAGAAGCCTGTACTGGGAGTGGCATCAGGGAGCCTCAGGGTGAAGTCCTGGCTTAGTCCTTCTCCAGTCAGGTGCCTTATGAAATCCTTCTGATGACTCTAAGTCTACTTTCCTTACTATAAATGAGGACTTATTCAAGCGGCTGAAATATGAGGGTTAGGAGTTCAAGGCTAGCCTAGGATACTCGAGGAGCCCTGTTCTCATAAATAGTACAGGCTGGCTGAGGCTGGAAAAGACATGTACTTTCTCACAACAGTTCAGGATCAAATAAGATAACAGACATACATACTTCTGGGTGAGTAGTTATAACATACAGTACATGGTCTTACCTATTGAAAAGATTTCAGTTTAGTACCACGAAAAAGATTTGTTGTACAAACAGTCTCCAGGACCCTGCAGCTTACAAAATGGAGACTCTCCATCTCGTAAACAAGAGCTCCACAGTCCCCTCCCACTTCACTTTCTGACGCGTTGAGTTCGACTCTTGCGGGTAAATAAACAAATGAAAAAATATAGCATTTGTCTCATTGTGTCTGGTGACTTAGTGCAATACCCTCAAGGTTCAGCCGTGTTATAGTGTTAGAATTTCCCCTAGCCAGGCAAGCTAGCGCACACATGAAGTCCCACTATTTGGTGGGTGGGTGGAAGCAGGAAGCTCTTCTGTCAAGGCCAGCCTGGGTTATCTACTTAGGCTCTTTGCCTATTTCAGTTGCTGGGAATTAGACCGCTCTAAAACACTGTTTTGATGTCCTGCTTTCTTGGGTCTGTCCCCAGATGTTGAGTTGTTGGATCATACGGCAATTCTATTTTTAAGTTGTTTCGTTAAAACCTCCCTGCATACTGCTTTCCATGGCAACCACATCATTTTACGTTCCCACACAATGGCACACAGGCTTCTTATTCATCAGCGTACTCACCAACTTTTCTTTTTCTGGATCCCAGCAGGCGTGAACTGGCCCATGGTTAAAGTAATGCCACCACGATTTTTTTCTTTGTTATCTGAAGCCATGTGAACTAGAAAGCTATTACTTGGTAAGATTTAATCTTTGTTGGAGTGATTGTGCAAAACCTTCATAGGAAATAGATGGTGCATTTGGTAACCTTCAAACTAAGGACCTCTGCAAAGAGCACTGGTTCAGGATGGGGCAAACCTGGCTATGCTTGGGTCATTTCCCCTTTCCATAGCTGTTCATTAAGTACCTACTATGCAGACAAGACTGTTTTCAGCATCAAAAGCCTCTGTTTTCAGATGTCACAGTATACTGTCAGGGAGATGGAGATTGTAAGTAAACACACAAGCAAACCTTAGGGGCAGGAGCCAGGTGGGGACTTAGGAAGATGTGGCAATGGTGTGTGGCTCCTCTGTTCTGGTCTTCACTGTTTTGCTCCATCACATGCCAGAATGGGTGTTGGTCTCAGTTCGGTGATCATCACACCTCTTCAGCACGACACTGTTTCCTTCTCCTTGGTGGGCATGGGGAACAGATGTGATCTAGACTTTGCTGTTTAACACTCTCTGAGATTTCAAAGTTGAGATCATGAGGTAGGTGGCATGGGGGTGGGGGCTGGGAGCTAACAGTGGGTTAAAGCCTTCTGGCTAAAACCATAGCTCCCTTTTAAGGCCCCCACATCTTTGTGAGCTTCCCCTGTCTTCTTGCTACTGCCACTTTGAAATGGCTTCTTGATGGTCTTTTTGCTTCGACTCTGAGCTCTTCTAATCCTTCATTTACCCAGCTGTTAGACAAATCTGTTTAACAACACGAATTTGATCACGTAAGCGCTTACATGCTGAAAATCCTTCAAACTGACTTACTCGTGCTCTCAGCTCAGCTCCAATACATTTCCTGAGTGCTGAGACCCATCCTAATTCCTCTCCCGAACTTTCTCATACCCCCGGGGCCCCTCCCCAGCAGATGGCCCATTTCTTGCCTCATTGTGTCATGTACATTGCCCTCTCTCATCTCCGTACCTTCAAATGTATTATTTCTTCTACCTGGAATATCCATTTCTCTCCTAATCCCTCAGGTTAGCCTATCTGATTCATATCAGTTCACAATATGTACTGCTTGCCTTCTAGGAGTGAGATACTCAAGTTATGATACCTAGACTCATGAAACAGACAGACACCTTGGATCACTGCAGTATGCTGTAGGAAATCATTGCATACACAGCCCAATAGAGGCTTGGAGAAGCAAAGAAACCTTCCTAGAGATGACAAGGGACAGCAGTGGGCCAACAGTGGGAGGGTGTCCAGAAAACAAGAACCAGAGGAAGAGTTAGAGGCGAGGCTGCAGCAGTCTTCCTTTTTTTTTTTTTTTTTTTCTGTTTAGCACTTGAGGCAATCATTAGAACAGGAGGCATGACTGACGGTTCTACTGAAGAAGGCGATGTACAACAGATACACCTTCTATGTCTCTTCGATGGCAACAAGCGACACCACCTTCTCTCTCCGCCTGCTGTCCCTTGAAGGCAGCCAGCCCAATGCTGTGAACTCGCCCTTCATGCGGAGGCCAGAACGGTCAGTGTTGCATCTCCAGGCAGTCTCTCTGCTCCACCTCTCCAAGCGGAGGTGAGGGAAATGAGCTTTTGGGAGCCAAGGGTGGGAGAGGTTGCCGAGCTACGCAGCGGATGATGGCGTCCATGGGCTCCCACGTGCATACAGCATCCTTCCCAGTGTGCTCGGTAATTCCTGAGGCCATCTATGATAAACCCCTTGCTGCTTAGACAGGTAACAACAGATTTGGTCATTTGCAATGAAGATCACTGACATATCCATCCCGCTATGCTGTCCTCCACAGCACCTCTGAGCACTCAGTGTTTCCGTCCATCTCAGTCAGGGTAGAGACTCCCCAGGGGCAGGCCCCTGGCTGCAGTTCAGTTTTTTGGTCACTGCTGTAACATCAGAACCGGGAAGAATAGAAGTCTTACAACAGCTGTTCAATAAAATCTTGATGATCGGATGAAGATGTACAAGTCTTTCAGAATCTAGAACACACACACACACACACACACACACACACACACAGTACCTTGCTTTCCTCTAGTCCTGAGGCTCACAGAGTGAAAAAACTGAACCAGTGAAAGCATGCTGGGGAAAGTCAGCAGGTCCGGAGACAGGAATTGTAACTGTAGTGTTTTTAACTTTCCTGGCACATCGTTGTAAGGCCAGCTTTGAAACTCCACAGAAACACACAATGCCCTCCAATGTCGGAAGATAGTGCTGAAAATAGCTTTGGAAAACGTCCTGGGCACTTCGGATCTGGATGAGCCAGGTGAGCAGCAATATGGTCCACTTAGGAAGCACGTGGCAGAGCCCTGCCCGAGATATTGTGGGAACAATCAAAGATAAAAGGCGCGGTGTCCTCTAAACAGAAGAGGCTTATCTCTGATATGGAAAGGAGGGGGCATCCAGCCACCATAAACAAAGCAAGTACTACTTCAGAAGGAAGCAGTCAGGATCAAACGCTTCTGAGTCCAGTTCCCTGGACTCGATGTTATGACGTCTCAATTTAGCCAAACATGGAGAATGACACTCAGGTGTCTCCCGTACGTGCACACGCCACATGCTGACGTGAGTGGTTCACACACATTCACCTGCCCACACCTGTTGGGTTCCCAGATGCAGACAGACACCAAGCACAGAAAGCCTACACGACTCCCTCAAGGTCACAGAAGGTCAAAACTTAGATTGGACTCCTGCAGCCTGGCTTTGGAGCTCATGGTCATCACCGACTCTATGAGCACATGTGCTCCCGTGCCCCTTTGTGTGTTTCAGACACATTTGATAGCTGTTTTCTGTCCTCTTCAGCCTCACCGTGAACTCTTATGCATAGATCTCTATTAATCTCTTCAATAGTCCCACAATGCAAGCATGCGTATACCCCATTTTATAGATAAGGGAATGTGTAGTAAAGAGAGCTCCTCAAGCTTATATAGAACCATAAAGTCATTTTATTGCTACTTTGCAACTGTACTTTTGCCACTGTTATGAATCGTAATGTAAATATCTATGTTTTATTAAGGGCTGAGGAGGCCCCTGTGAAAAGGTCATGATCGTGTGACCCCCAAAGGAGCCTTGAACCATTGACAGAGAAAAGAACATCACATAGGAATTTCAACCCAACTCCATGTACTCCCAGGACTGCTTTCAGCCATCCGGAGAGTGTCTTTATCAATTTAGAACCAGCTTATAATCCTTTGCTGCCTCACAGAAGTTCTAGAACTAATTGTGTATATGTCACAAGTCCATTAGAAACTGTACAGTAACCACAGCCAACCAGGTGGTTCAGTGAGTAAAAAGGCTTCCTGAGCAAACCTGAAGACCAGGGTTCGGTTCCCAGACGCAATGCAGAAGGGGAGAACCCACCCCCTGGAAACCATTGCCTGACTACTTGTACACTGTAGCACACATGGGCCTGCACTCACACACACCATACAATGGCAATGAATAAAACAAACTAACAGAAATTACCTACTGATTATTTTATAAAAGCAAATTAAAATTTCAGAGAACCTATCTCTTAAAAAGTCTTTTAAAATTTATATCTTAAGTGTTTGAGTGTTTTGCCTGCATAACTGTATGTGCACTGTGTGCATGCCTAGGCCCAGATCCTCTGGAACTGGAGCTTGGGTTATGAGCCGCCGTATGGCTGCTGGGAACTGAATTCATGTCCTTTACAAACACGGCCAGTGCTCTTAACCACTGAGCCACATCTCCAGCCCCCAGGAACCCTCACCTTCATTTGCTTTTTGTTGTTTATATTGACAGGGACACAACATTTTCCTAATAAAATTGAAATTAAAAAATTATAATAAATGACATAGCAAATATGCTCACGTAGTCTTGGATTCTGAGGGTGAGGGTGGTTCTGATGTGATGTAATCTAAAAAATACATAAATATGCAAAACTAAGTAACAAAATGTAGTTTGCTGATGGATGTCATTTTTATAAAGTAAATTTGCAGATGAGAAAAAGTCTGGTGTTAAATCACATGTCCCTTTCTGATGTTTATAAAACATGGGATGGAAGCTACTTGGCCACATTTCTTTGCTGGGCAGAGTATCATTGTTCTCCAGATGTCCTTCCATGATGCCTACATCACAACACACCACAGTCCCCCCACTAGAAAGAACAACAGGTTTCCAGTGAATTAGCCGTGACCCCACGTGTGAAAGCTGATCGAATGCCCCCCCCATACCAGCTGTGCCCCTCAATTGCCACTAATTTCCGAGTTTCCATAGATCGCTGAGTAGGGCTCTCCACCACAGGAAAACACAAGGGCAACATGGATGGGAAAAGCTTACGACAAGTCTGAAACCGTCCCTGCTGGACAGCAAATGCAGGGACCCTGAGGGATAGGCAAGCTAAAAATCCAAGGCACAGGGAAGCTGCAGACACCAAAGAAATCATGCTCTAGCCAAAGAGGGAGCCATAGCGGCCAGGCATTAGCTAACACAGAAAGAGGGAGAAGTCTTACAGATAGTGTGGGGTCACTTTTCAGGAATACAAGCCTCACCACTCTGAGAGCTGGATAGTGGGGAGACTGCCTGTGTTCCCGGTACCAGGGATTAACACCTACAACCCCCAGGAAAGGGTAAAAATGGCACCGAACAGCCTGAAGTCTTCTCACCTGCCCTGGGAACAATTCAGAGTAAAACCTGAAGCCCCCATGACATCAGGATAAGGACTGATAATTGCTCCCTGTCCTCCTCAGTTAGGTATCAGGGCCCTTAAGGAGGACTCTCCATGTGATCCAAGGAAGGAAGCTAGAACTGGGGCCTACAGGTCAAATTCTTCCTTTGCCATGTCTCCACCCATGCAGACAGGAAGCCAGTTCCCAGTGTCCAGTGTGATCACGCGTCTCTGGGCACTCCTTTGGGTCCGCTCTGCTTGCTTATCGCCTTCTACCTTATCTCGGCTGCCCCGGGGCCTCTCCCAGCCCTCCACTCTTTACAACGCAGCAGCGCTCTATTCATCTGTTATCTTCAGCTGATAGCTGGGCCAGCTAAGCGGAGCAACCCCAAACATTCAATGCCCTCTCAGTGAAGGCAGTTATGGAAAACAGCCGCCTAACCACAGGACCGAATGTTTTGTCAATAAATACACCGTGGCATCATGAATCAGTTTGGGGCCCTCGAGATGGCTCGGTGGGTAAAAACACTTGGCTCTTAAGTCTGATGGCCTGGGTTCAAGCTGCTGACCTCATAATCATCACAAAGATGTGGTGGCTTGAATCTGTAATGACAACGCTTCCACAGAGACAGGAGACACCTCCCCAAACCTCCCAGACTAGCTAGCCTAGAGTTTGCTGAGTGGCAGAAATCACGGAGTGGGGAGAACCGATTTCTGTGAGTTATCTTCTGATACAGACATGTGCGCGCGCACGCGCACACACACACCCACACCCACACCCACCCACACACACACACAATAAATAAGTCTGGTGAAGCCTGCCTGAAGTGAGATGATGGTTTTCACTGGAGGGGAGGCTCTGAAGCCATTCTGGGCTGAAGAGTCAGCATAAACAAGAGAATGAAGGCCTGCAGGTCCCCTGCATTTCAAGGGGCAGCCAGAACATGGCAGAGGCGATTGGAAAGATGTACTGACGGAGGCTCTTCAGAGCCTTTACTCAAGGAAGAAATAATCTTGGTTGCTCTACAAAAGAGCAATAAGAAAGAGAAGGTATTTTGGTGCCGCGAGCCTTTCAGAGAACACAGACAAGGTTTAGTCTTTATTGGCAGATACCTTTTCTTTAAGAAGGCCTTTCTGTTCCTCAGCAGCCAGAGAAACTCTGGAACTGGAACTCAAGGTCCCAACAGTACTTGGTAGCAACATAAATAATCCATTACATCTCCAGTGTCGGAAATGAATACTTACGAGCCAACTTTCCCCCCATCAAACCCTGCACCCAGGTCTTTCCCAGAACCCAGGCTTCATTGCTCTCTCTGTCTTTGGGAAGTTGCTTGGAATCTTGTCTTGTTAGGGTTTCTATGGCTGAGATGAAACACCATGGCTGAATCAACTTGGAGAGGAAAGGGTTTATTTTTCCATATCACTATTCATTATCAAAGGTCAGACAGGAACTCAAACAGGGCAGAAATCTGAAGGCAGGAGATGATGTAGAGACCATGGAGGGATGTTGCTTACTGGCTTGCTCCTCATGGTTTGCCTAGCCTGCTTTCTTATAGAACTCAGGACTACCTGCTCAGGGATGGCACCATGCACAATGGGCTGGACCCTCCCCATCAATCACTAAGGGAATGCCCTGCAGGCCTGCCTACAACCTGATCTGATGGAGGTATTTTCTTAGTTGAGATGCCTCCTCTCAAATGACTTCAGCTTGTGACAAGGTGACATAAAACTATCTAATAGGACAATTACTGAGATCCAGGTTTTAGTATATGGATGTGTGCTGTGTGAGTGTGCCTGTGGATGTAGATGCCAATGCACACATGTGGAGGTCAGAGGTCAATCCTGGGTATCAGGCCTTGTTTTCCATGGTTTGAGAGCTGGTTTCTTTGTGGCTTGCAGCTTTATTATACACCAGGCTAGCAGACCCACTAGCTTTCCGGCTATGGTTCCCACCTCGAATCTCACATGGGAGTGCTTGGATTACAGATGTGTGCTACCACACCTGTCTTTACGTGGGTTCCAGAGGATCAAACTCAGGTTCTCATGCTTACACAGCAAGCCCTCGGAGAATGTCTCCTTAGTCTAAGGTTTAGATTTTATCTCAGTTAAAAAAAATATGTCTATAATCTTTATGCAAAAAAAAGATTATAGTCCAGATTATGGTCCAGATATGCTTTGGGATGCAGAAGTTCTCCAATTTTCAAAAGGAGGCATATTACAGATTCTGTATACGTAAGCCCTGGCATGGTTTGCAGCAGCATGCTATGCTCAGACCGACTACTGTTTCCATAGGAAAACCTGAGTGTTCATCTAAGGTCCAGCAAGTACTGACCTGAATTGGATTGATTCAGGTAGGGTTCTGATACCAAGACAGTTACGACAAATCAGTCATCTTCGAGGCATGCTGCACTTGGGAAATGTGGGTGGGGCATCATGGAATCGTATAGGATTTCCCAGGAAATCCTACAAGACTGGAAGAGGAAGAATACGGCCGTCTGTCTGTACCAGGCACAATAAGTGATATCTGCCCCAGCAGAGAGTCCAGCAGGCCATCTGCTTCTGCTTATATTTTCGCAGTTTTTCCTCCCTGGCCATCAGCTGCATGAAACAACTCTTCAATGACTCTAAAATACAATTCAATTAGAATTTTTCACTCTTTTTGAAAACCAGCACTATCCATACCTCTTTAGCAAGTAAGATACTACTATCTTAGCCAGGGATTCTAGCGCTGTGATGAAACACCATGACCAAAAGCAACCTGGAGAGGAAAGGGCTTATTTCATGTCTACTTTACCTTCTATTATTAAAGGAAGTCAGGCAGGGGCTTAAACCGGGCAGGGACTTGGAGGCAGGAACTGAGGCAGAACCCAGGGAGGTTCTGCAAGCTTACTGGCTTGCTTCTCATGACTTGATCCAGCTGCTTTCTTATAGCACCCAGGATCACCAGCTCAGGAGTGGCACCACCCACAATAGGCTGGGCCCTTCATATCAATTACTGATTAAGAAAGGCCCTATGGGTTTGCCTATAGCCAGATATGATAGAGGCATTTGTTCAATATGGGCTTCCTCCTCACAGATGACTCTAGCTTGTGTCAAGTTGACATAAAGCAGGCTGGCACAAACACTAACCAACTCCTTCAGCTCCTCGATCTGATCTCAAGCCACTGTGACATGTCCTTCCTCTTCCCACTCTTTCTCTCGTGCTGTGGAAGCCAGGACTTTACATAATGCTAGGCAAGTGTTCTACCATGGATTCATTCACCTTTACTCCATGATCACATGGACCTGCTACTCTTCCTGGATGAGGACCATACTTTCCTGCATCCTCAAGGCCTGTGCTTCACCTGTTCGGGGTTTCTCTGCCAGATACCCATCCTTCACATCATACCCATTTCTTTTACATCTCGCTCAGAAACTCCCATGAGGCTGTTACCACTGCCCCTCAAAACCTCTCCTCAGACCTCTTCTGGCAACTGCTCTTGGATGTGTCCTGGAATGCCCTGGGGACCCCTGAGCATGTCCCCACTGACCAGAATCTCTCTGTGTGTGTCCACAGTGCTTTTGGTATGGCCATCTCAGCCTCTCATGCAACAACACACCTGGACGCAGTTGCCATTCTCTTCCCGTCTTTACCACTTTATCACATCGCTCAAGTGGATACTTTGCTCCTCCTGGATCCCTTGAGCTCATTCATAGCGGGCAGAGGAGGCCACTCATCCCGGAGCCCACAGGTTCTATGATGAGTGACTCCAAGTGTTCAATAAATATTTACCAGAGCAACTCTGAACGAAATGAACGAGCAGATTTCAGATAGTGGCCCGGAGGGGAATCTCATTTCAAAGAGGGCTTTCTCAGAGAACTGCCAATTAATTTCCTGCCAACAATGCACCTAAATTGCTCTTCTAATCATGGTACTCCCCTTATTAAAAATCCTTCAGTAGTCCCCCATGGCCTGATGCTAACTTACACATAAAGCCCTGTCTGCTGATTTTTGCCATCATCCCCATCTTCTTTCCCTGTACTTCCTACTCCATTAGACTCAGCCCCGCCCCCTCCGGAAAACCGAGTTGCCTCTGTGCATTTGTTCACGCCACTCCCTCCACCTGGAGTGCCCGCTCCCATTGATATCCTGCACTCATATCCATCGTCTGAGACAAGGACAAGGTGTCAGTCCCCAGAAGCACAGTCAGCTCTGATCCCCTCAGCCTCTGCTTGCCCCTATGTTTCCAGGTTTCTGATTGTATCTCTGTCACCTATACATACCTGTGTCTGCTTTAACTGCCCCCCCCCCCAGCTGACCTGATTGTATCTCTGTCATCTATATATACCTGTGTCTGCTCTACCTAGAGAGCCTAGCAGGCAGCGATTCTTGGTCTGGAAGGATTACTGTACATGAGGAGAGAAAAGGGGCTGGGCATATCCCCAGCCATAAAACAAACCTGGGGCACATTTTCATTTTCATAGTTCAAAACGCTTTCAGAGAGGATACTGGGAAATGTAACAGAGAGTGATATTGTCTCTGTGTGTAGGCCCCAAGTCCACAATGGTTGTCTTCCTCAATCACTCTACTTTATTACTCAGGGTCTCTTCGGACCCAGAGCTTACCCCAGGCTTGTCTTTACTGCTGGTTTTGCAACAGGCAGGCGCCAAGCCTGCCTGCTTTTCTGTGGGTTCTGGGTAATCTAAATTCCAGACTTTACAGCCATGTGGAAAGCGTTTTACCCACAGAGCTATCTCCCAAGACTGAGAAACTGGTATTTTAGAGCCAAAAGATTCCCCCTCTCAAGGCGCAGGCCTATAGAGCATCCAGAGCCGAATGACGAGCAAAGCAAACCACTACTCACTCACCGGAGTCACAAGATTTACAGAGCCCTTTAGGAAACAGCTGAGCAGTGCTGATTGGCATTGCTTCCAGGTATCAAAATGTTGCTGAGCAGGGGCTCTGTGTTGGTGCTGAGGGTCTCTAAGGAAAAAGATGCACCATATGCCTCTGAGGTCAGTTTCAAATTGAAGCCCCAAGCAAAGCAACCTAGGTTTTAATTATGTCAGCAGACGCGAGGATCAGGGCCTCAAGGCAGAATCTGCAATCCGTGTAAATGTGCCGACCTGCTAACTGTCCCGCTACCGCCCATTCTCCATTACCTGTCTGTCCCACACTTGTTGGGTACTGGAGCTTGGGGCAAGAATGGAGTTTCTGGGCCGACAGGATGTATTGGGTAAAAGTTCTTGCCAGATCCTCAACATCTACAGTGGGAGGAATCAAATCCCTCCTGAGAGTTGCCCTCTGCCATGTGGGTACCTCCATACCCAGACACACAATGTAGGAGGAGGGAGAGGAGGCGCAAGAGGGGGACGGGGAGGAGATTGAGGCTTCAGCAGAAGTGGTTGGCTGAGAAGCTGGGAAGTGGACTACAGTCTATTTATTTAAGAGGGCTCCCTGGGTCCCCAGCTGTCCTCCCCTACTCCTCTCCACACAGAACAGCCAGTCACTGTCCATCTGGGTTGTGACAATTTTATGTGACATGTAATTCACCAACCACCTAAAGGAGAAGGGTGAAAAGGCTTCCTGGAGTCACCTTACTGCTTTAACCCTCCACTATGTTATGCAAATGCCTCGGCCGGTGGGGCCCTTTAAATTTCTTAGATTTGTTTTGTATATCGGAATCCCAGCCAAATAAAGAAACTTGGAAAGAAATCAAATCCCATTCGCTTAGGGATGTTAGGTATGTTTTCGGGAAGGAACAAATCAGGTCCTCCCAGGTTTTCTGTCTCTATTACATCTCCGTTCTGCAATAATTTCACAAAACTTGTTTTTAAGATATGAAGTACCAATTGCCTGTGTCCTTCTGATCATCATATCTCTCCTTCTTCCTCCCCTCCTCCTTTCTCCTCCATCCCCCTCCTCCCTCCCCCATCTTCCTCTTCCACCTCCACTGTTGATATTGGTATGTAAACTGCTGTTTTTTGGACACCACCTTTGAACCCCTTAGAAAGCTGGCAAGGTGTGTGTCATTATCTTATTTTACAGCTTTAGGAGCTGGCTTAGAAAACAATTCAGTCGTGGGTTAAAAATCCTTGCTGTGGGCTCAGGAGGTAGAAGGGCTGTGTTTGGGCAGCTTTCAGTTGACTCTTTGTCACCCCAGTTCCCACCAGTAAAGTGATATCAATAATAGAGTTCAACAGCCAATTAACTCAGATAATCCATGGTCAGTGTTCATCACGGTGCCTGGCACTGACTGTGACGCCGGGGAAGACTAAGTGACCCTCACTGGCCTTGTCAGTGTGCACTGCTTTTAAGGGAAGTTTCTATTTCACAATAAAGTCTTCTAGAGTTTGCATGTGTGCCCCCACACTTCATGTGCCAAAAACTTAATTACTAAATTTATATAGTAATGAAAATTGAAAGTGGGCCTTGAGGAAGTCACCTCAAGATAGATTGGGTTGGATGAAGTCATGAGGGTGTGGCCTCCCTGGACCATATCAGCAGCTTTGGAAAATGAGGATGAGAGACCCAAGCACTCATGCTCTAACTTGCTGTCATGATACAATAAAAAGGCCTTCATCCATGCTGGCATGAAGACCAGTGCCGTGTTCTTAGATTCCCTGATTCCAGAACTTGAGGAATCATTTTCTCTTCTCAATAAATTACTCAGTTTCAGGTAGCTTGCTGTAGCCACATCACAGTGATCAACAGAGATCTGAGTCCAAATGTAATCGGTGTAACAACCAGGCTAGCTTAATATGAAACAGCAAATTTTTTTTTTTTTGTTTTTTGTTTTTTTGTTTTTCGAGACAGGGTTTCTCTGTGGCTTTGGAGCCTGTCCTGGAACTAGCTCTGTAGATCAGGCTGGTCTCGAACTCACAGAGATCCGCCTGCCTCTGCATCCCAAGACCAGCAGGGCTCACACTCGCCAGATTTACATGTAAACATTAGCCCAAGGCGAACATGCCCCCTAATGGGCTGGACTTATCCTTACATCCAAAATGCCAGATCTTTTCCCTACCTCCCTGGCCCTTTCTCAGCATTATCGTTTACTCTGAATCCAAGTTGTCATGGAGAAGCAATCAACTCCATTTTACAAAAGGGGAAACTAGAGCAGGAGGTCATGACACTTTGCCCAAGACGGAAGAGCTAATTAATGGTAGACCTCCTCAACACCATCTCCCAGTTTCTCACTGCTCACTAGAACAGCCTCAGATCTGGCTGTCAATAGACAAGAAATGCAACCGGTAGGTATTTGAAAGCCCTTCATCTGGAGCAAGATTTTTCAGCCAACAGGAACTAGTGCTTGAGAGTCCGTGCTGTGTCCATGGACATTCCTCCCAGTCGCCCAGTTGGCCTCAGGACCTTCTTCACTTGACGAGCAGTCGAGTCAGAGTCCCATGAGACAGGCTCACAGCAGCATCAGTGTGGTGGTTTGAATGGGAATGGCCCCCTTAGGCTCACAAATTTGAATGCTTGGTCACCAGGGGGAGGCACTACTAAGAGGTGTGGCCTTGTTAGAAGTGTGTCACTAAGGGTGGGCTTTGACACAGCCAGGCCTAGTGTTACTCTCTCTTCCTGCTGCCTGCTGATCCAGAACTCTTGGCTCCTCCTCCAGCATCACGTCTGCCTATGCATCACCATGCTTCCTGCCATGACGATCATGGACTAAACCTCTGAACCTATCATCCGCCCCCAATTAACTGCTTTCCCTTATTCCAGTTGCTGTGGCCGTGGCGTCTCTTCACAGTTATAGAAACCCTAACTGAAAGAATCAGTGACATACCAGACCCTGGTTTACACTCCTAGCACCAACTCACAAGGTCTCTCACCTTTGGAGGTAGACAACTATGTGGGACCAACACCATCTTCCATCCAGACGTTTCTCAGGAAAGACGCATCCCTGGCCCTTTGGAGGCCAGCGTGCAGTGACAGCTTTAAAGAGACACCCTACACGGTGGCAGTGCACTGGCCTCCACCAAATGTGTGGGTTCCAATAGTTACTATATACCTCACTTACCTGGCAAGCCCCCCAAAGCGAGAGGTGGTGAATGCCCTGTGCTCTTGAGAGCCCCACATCTCCTTCAGCCCATGTGTTTACTGTCCAGTTTTCTCCTTCCTGCCTAAACTGAGAGTCACGTTTGATAACAAGGCTAAGGAGCATGGGTTTGAGGGTTGAAATGCCTTAGGTTGGCATCTTGACCTGTGTCACCTGAACACAGCTGTTTCAGTTCTTTTTTTTTTTCTTCTGTTTCCTGACTCATGGAATGGGGAACCAACCACTCCCATCATGGGCAATAATGTTGGCTTGGTGCCTGGCACAAAGGAGGCCCCTAGGCAATGATGTTGGGGTTTGCAATGTTGCAAAGGAGGGCTGCTGGTGGTGATGGTGGTGATGGTGATGTTGATAACCCATGATTATGATGGCAGTGCTGGCAGGGTGACCATCAGTGGCCAACAGCACATGCCGAAGTCAATCAGCCTGGTACGTTCAGGTGGGAAGATCATTTATCCAATAGGTGGCATTTTACTTCCCAGTTACAATGATGCTTCAGTCTTGGCCCCTCCTGTATGTACCACACCCACCATGGCCACTCCTCCTCCTCCTCCTCAGTTTTAAATTTTCTAGTTATTGACTTATTGTATTCACATTGAACAATATAAAATAAACTTTACTTTATCTCTAAAGCAACTGTTACCCAAGGAAGAACTCGCAGGACCACCGAAGTAACAAGAGAGAAAATGAGGACAACTTGTTAAGACAAGTCAACAATCACCGCAGAACAAAACATAAACGCCCACAGGTTTCCTCTCAGTCTCCCTGGCGTGAGGCACTCATGTTCAACTGGGTTCTTAACACTTTGCTAACTAAATTCTGTACAGTATTAACATACCATGATATAGGAATCAAGAAACCATTTTGAAGTCAAATTTCAGTACAACAGTCCTCAAGGGCACTGCAACAATCCATACAATCTAGATTTTAAAGGTAATAACACTTAGCTTCTTATGAATGTGCTTAAAAATTAATGTACTAACAATTAAAAATGAATTAGGACCTGTAGGGAAAAGGAGAATGAAGTTTATTGATGGCTGCTTGAAAATATATAGGAATTATGTTGTAATAGTTTTCAAAAGTATTTTTAATTTTAATTTAATTTCTATGAGTGGTGTTGTGTATTTGTATGTGTACGTGAGAATGAAGATGTCTGTGGAGACTAGAAAAGAGTTGCAGATCTCTTGGGGCTAAAGTTATAGGTGGTTGTGAGTCACCATGTAGGTGCTGGGAATTGAACTTCAGTACTCTGCAAGAGCAACAAATGGTCTTAGCTGTTGAGTCACTTCTCCAGCCCTTCTGACCTATTCTAGATCAGAAGTTTTTCTTTTATTATTTCTTTCATTTTTTGAGATTATATCAGTTTCCCTGTCTCTTTCATCCCTCCAAACTCTCCCATAAGTCATACCTTCGTCTCTTTCAAATTCATGGCCACAGTCAGTTGTCAGTTGTTAAGTATATAATATATATATATAATATACATAATATATACATACACAAGTACACATATACATATATATTTATTTATTCCTAAGTACATAAAAATAATCTGTTCGGCCTGTATAATGTTGCTTGTATGTATGTTTTTAAAGTTGACCATCTGGTGTTGGATAACCCATGTGCTCTTCCATGGGGAAGACTAATTCTCCTCTTTCTGGCATTCCCTAGTTGCCTGTAGTTTTTTACGTAGGGTTGAGGACCCATGGGCTTCCCCCTCCTAGTCCATGTTAGCATGTTCACTGTCCTTGTTCAGCTCATGTTTAGGCAGCCATGTTGCTGATCCACATACCTTAACCCTTTACTTCCAATCTGTGAAATTACCCTATAACTTCATTCTCTTCTGCTGTTCCTCTCCCTACCTTATTCCCTAGCCTATCAATGGTGCTCACTCAGAACAACGCACTGGAACCCGGCTGAAAACCTCTGTAATGCCCATTTCTACTTCATCCTGGGAGTCCCTCATCAAGGATAGCCAAGAAAAGGAGGGGAAGAACAAAGGGAGCCCAGATAGGAGAGATTCTGACCAAGCCACCAGTTGGAGGTGGCCTTGAATTTTCTCACAGGGCGCTGGGACGGACCTGGGACTTGGCTCAGAGACCAGCTTGAAGTAAGTGATCCGAATAATGAGAGGGCAGATGACACAGGCAATTCATGTAGCCTGCATGGCTTCAAGAGCGATGGCAGGGGAGGAGGGGCTCTGGGTGTTAAGAGACAGGAAAAATGAATTATGACCTTTAAAGTCACAGGATCCTATACAAATAAAAATCACAGGCAATCGTTCAGCTTCGACAGAATAAAAAATGTGAAGTGACAACTTTCTGATTCTGTGGCACACACAGGCTTTACTTCTGATTCTCTGGCATACACAAGCTTTGGCTCTGATTGTGTGATATACACAGGCTCCGGTTCTGATTCTGTGACACACAGAAGCTTAGGTTCCGATTCTGTGGCATACATGGGCTTTGGTTCCAATTCTGTGGCATATACACGCTCCGGTTCCTCAAGAGGATCTGACTTCCAGGAGGCAAGACAGGAAGGAGGAATAACATTGGAGCAGTATCTCAGAGCCTCAGGTGTTCATCTACATGAGATTGCTTCTAGTTTAGGAAGTTAGAGTTAAGGATTAGAAACCCCAAGGTCTACCATGACACATGAGTAAAAGTTAATAGGTTCGTGTTAATTAGTTCTCATAGACTATGTCACAACTTGAGGAAGTTGGCTAATTGAACTTCTACAATCTATCTTTATTTTGGTAAAATGGAAAAAACTGTGTTTATTCTCTTTCCTTACTAAAGTTCTTATAAATATCAAATCAAGTGCCATAGGGAGATGCTTTGGATATAAGGCCACACAGGTTCAAGGCATTCTCTTTAAAGGTGCACAATGATGTGTCTCACACAAGAGCATGGTCTGGGTAGGAAGAGCAGAGTGTGTGCACCTAGCTTAGCGGAGACAGGGGGACGGCCAGCTAAGGACATCGGTGTCCAGAGCAGCATACCCTACCTTGGATGCTCAGACATAACTGTGAACTGATGAGCAGATGAATAACAAAGCTGGGTGGTGGAACACAGCCCTGCAGCTCCTACTTCTACAGAGTGGCACCCAGACGTGATGGGCTAAATCCACTTAAAAACCTGAGAAGGCTTAAAAATAAGGGAGAGAGAGAGTTTAACACAGATTTTGTCTGTTTGTTGGTGGTGTGCTGTAGAGAGATTTCCTGATTCGGCAACAGCAGCAGAAAAAAAAAGCTGCATCATTTTAAAGCACGGTTTCCTGGGCTGTGCCGCCAGTGCAAACTCTGGCTGTAAAGCATTTCAATGGCTTTTATGGGACTGGATGTTTGTGTTCCCGCTTGGGATCGGAAGGAGAGTGCTCTGAGACCGTGCAGATGGCTCAGCGCTCCCTGCCTGAACCTGGGCAGACGGCAGAATCAGGCTTAGTCAGGCGGAAGAGCCTGGTGGGTTCCTGTTGCCATACAGAGACGTGTTTTCAGACTGTGCAGTGCTCTGCGTGTCAGATTTGGCTGTAACTTGGATGAAAAGAGTTTCTGTGCTGCACACTCAGTCTCAGAGTTAAACTGCTGAGTGCGGCTCCAATGTGGACTTGCTGTGTGCCTGGAACTGTGTGCAGCTCAGGGGCACCAAATGGATCTGAGGCAGGAGCAGCTGCTCCATGCTGAACTGTGCTGGTCTCAGGCAGGAACTACCGTAATTACTGTAATAACAGCACAGTTAAGGTTTAGACTGGGCAGGAAACAGGCTGTACCTTATTACCATATTACCCCTACATGGTGCAACTTAAGTTTTTAAGAAGTGCTTAACATTTTAAGAAGTGCTCCTGGATAGTAAAGAAATTACAGATTCACAATAAAACAGATTCAGACAGACCACTAAATGGATCACAGTGTTGGATGAGTGTATGTAGGCTTGAGAGAGAGAAAAAAAATAGAGAGAATAAAGTTAATGCCTTAAAAAAAGGGTAAAGTCTTTGAAGAGACAGAATAAAGTAAAGTGATAGAGTAAAAATAAGCCACGTAAAAATGGAAAATTCACAGAGAGTCTGGATTATGTACATTGTGTTTTCTTTAAAATTTAAAATAGTGAAGGAGCTAAGTACAGAGAGACATTTCATTATATGGGCTGCCCAGTGGAAGCAGAATGAATATCATAAGGGTATTATGACTTCAGAATTTGGGTCTAAGGATATGATGCTTTGGAGAGGGTCTTCTTTTGTTTTCACAGAGGATGAGACCCTGTGGATTGCCTCTATCCCAATATGGTATTATAGACCACACCCTCCTGAAAGGTTGCTGTGAATACCCTCAAAAAATTACTTCACTCAACTGCCAACTAAGATGAAACTAGCACACAGGTTATACCATGAAAGATCTAATAAACAACGGCACCATTCAGCAGGAAGCAGTTTGGAGAGAAATAACTGCGCCCATGTTCCCAAATATTGTTTATAAACGTTCTTTTACATTTAAAGGGGGAAATGATATAGGTATGAATAATTTGCATTGGTATGGATTTTAAGGTCAATTTTATTATATGTATATGTATTTCTGATCTTTATTAAGGTATTGTGATTATGTAGTTCATTTTTAAAAATGTAATGTATATAGGTTGTTAATGGATAATCATAAATAATAGTTTTAAGCTTGTAGTCATGTTAGTTAGATTTTCTAGATATATAGAGATATATTTCAATTAGACAGGCATTCTTCATATCTTTCAAAGACTACAGAATATGGCATTTAAAATATTTTAATAAGTTAGGATAACTTAGGACTTTTCATGACAATGAGACACATCTGCTCCTGGCAGCACCAATCTACTTCAAGAGGAAGATGGGCATCGAAGAGGCTCCTTATGGAGTTGGTTAGCCATTTGGGCAAGAAACTGCTCTTGCATGGACTGATGCATAAACTGGAAACAAAGAACCCGCAGAAAGAGGACTGTTGAACTTGCCTAAAGGTGAGATGGTCTTTTGGGGTTCCTGACTCATGAAAGAGTCTACGAGACATTCTGCAGGACACAGCAGAAAGTGACTGAACTGTCTTTGGCATTTTCTGCTTCATGGAAATGTCTGCTGGAAACTATGGGCCTGTAGGCCGAAGATGGATGCCCCAACAGTACAGAGGAACTTTGGGTGACTGACCAGGCAGCGAGATGTCTCTGTCATTTCTAGAGTTTTGGACTTCTTGTTTGCTTAGATAATATTATATCCTTCTGGAGTCTTTGATGGAGTTGAAGAATGGATAGTTATATTTTTCCTTAGTTATGATAAATGATAAAGTAGATATAAATATTGTAACTGTAATTCTTACTTGATAACTATTTTGTTATATGTAATTTTACTATGTTAAAGTTAAAGCCTTTCTTGTTTAAACAGAAAAAGGGGAAATGATGGAGGTGGGTCTTGTATCTTATCTGTTGCTTTCATTGGTTAACTAATAAATAAAACTGCTTGGCCTGATAGGACAGAAAATTAGGTAGGCGGAGTAAACAGAACAGAATGCTGGTAGAAAGAAGCCGAGTCAGGAGCCGCCATGATTCTCCCACTCCAGACAGATGCAGGTTAAGATCTTCCCTGGTAAGCCACCTCGTGGGCTACAGATTATTAGAAATGGGTTAGATCAATATGTAAGAGCTAGCCAATAAGAGGCTGGAACTAATGGGCCAAGCAGTGTTTAAAAGAATACAGTTTCCATGTAATTATTTCAGATAAAGCTAGCCATGCGGGCAGCCAGGTGGCAGGACACAGCCCGGCCGCTCCTACTTCTACAATGTGAACTCAGCATATTCTTAGGGTCCTTATAGGACAAAGGTGAGGAATTAATTATCTTAAAAGATATAAGGCTGGAAGCTATCAGGGATCATATGCTACTGGCCTTGATATGCAAGGCGGCACCGGCAATGACAGCAAAGGACTTCTGAGGTGAAAAGGGCAGGCACAGGAGGCATGCAGCCCTGTGGGACTACTTGTCACACCACCAATAGGATACTAATACTCATGCTCTGACTAAAATGGGGTGATCAGTGGTTAGCATAGAAGAGCTTTTATTGTACTCAAGCAGACCCCAAATCTACTGGCTTAACCCAAGTTCTTTCCCCCTCCAGTCCATTCCTCTCTTCCACATGGCCAAGCTGATTTAGAGGAGGACTGCTGTTCATAATCTTAGAGATTCACCATGTGGCATGTCACATCTTAACACCTAGGGCAGGTACGGAAGGGGAGAGAGACTCACACCCATGTGTAGGTGTCTAGAACGTCACTTCCACTCACAGTCTATTGGCCATCACTTGTCATATGATTTTAATATAATTTGAAAAGAGGCTGGGAACTGTTAAGAGAGCAAAGTAATGTCTGGCCACTCCTAAGAGTTGTTGGCCCCAACTGTTCACCCCTAAGCATTGTTGGCCACAGCTTGTCACTCCTAAGCATTGTTGGTCATAGCTGGTCAGCACTAAGCATTGTTTGCCACAGCTGGTCACCCCTAAGCATTGTTGGCCACAACTGGTTAGCACTAAGTGTTGTTGGCCACAGCTGGTCAGCACTAAGTGTTGTTGGCTATAACTGGTCAGCACTAAGCATTGTTAGCCATAGTTGGACACCGTTAAGCATTGTTGGCCATAGCACTAAAAGGCTGACTTAACAAGAGGTTCCCTAGAGGGGTTTTTAAAGTGGCAGCTACAGAACAAGCGGTGTGTGCTAGGTAAAGAGAAAATGAACACAGGCCACCTTTGCACAAACTTGTGGAGTGAGGTGAGGAGAAGGAAGAAGAAAGTGTGTCTAATCGCTCTGAGGTCAGAAAGACACGAACATTCACACTGCATTTAGCATGTGCTTGCCCAAACAAGACAAGCCACGAAGGCACTAAAACTGTATTTTGCATTAGTTTTCTATTTTGCATAAAATTTAATCTAGTTGTTTTGTGGAAAGACTATTGATATATTTTCCCATTTTTTTTTCCAAAAGGATTTCTGTGGGGTCTTGAGATTAATGGCCACTTATATTTACCTTTTTCCTTGAAAAGTCTTCCTAGCTGAGGCCAGATTGGATGACATTTCCTGCATGGGCATTTCCCCAGTGGAAGTCTATGATCCATAATGCTTCTACCTAGCTTCTACTTGGTTTTATTAACTTAAAATTATACCTTGAAGAGCCTAGATGCTACACCACAAATGAGGGGTAATCTTGCCTGTCAATTTGCTAGGAATCAGAGTTGCCAGGGAAACAGAACTCTGGGCAGGTCGGTGAGGGATTATCTAGATTAGGAGGGTAAAGGTAGGAAGGCACACCCCACTCTAGTGCTATCTCAGTTGCTGTGCTAAACACTTTGAACAGGAGCAATATACACAGGCAAGGAAAGGGTTTATTTCCTCTTACAGGTCACAGATCATTGAGAGAAGTCAGGGCAGGAATTCAAGCAGGGACATGAAGCAGAAAACATGGCAGAATACTGTTCTCTAGCTCACTAGCAAATCTATGCTTACTTAGTTTTTTTGTTTGTTTGCTTGTTTGTTTTGCATTGCCCAAGACTTCCTGTCCTGACCATGCACAGTGCCATCCACAACAGGCTGGGCCATCCTGCATTGATTAACAATACAGACAACTCCCCACAGATTTGTCCAGAGGACAATCTAATCGAGGCGATTCCTCAGTGGACTTCCTTCTCAGAAGACTCTAGGCTGTGCTGATAGTCAAAGCTAACTAGGACACACCCTAAATGTGAGGCATAGCATTCCATGAACACTGGTCCCCAACTAAATAAAAGGGGGAAAGAAAGCTGGATCCAAGTATTGGTTACTGTGTTTGGAGGCTGTTTGGACATAATGTCACCAGCGGCCTCTTGTCCCTGCAGTCATATATCCCCACCACCATAAACTGCATTCCCTGGAACTGTAAATCCAAAGAAACTCGTTCTTCTTTACCTTACTTTTGCCAGGCATTTTGTCAAATCAATGAGATAAGTAACTAATAATACATCAGATAACAATTTGATTCAAAGATGTATCTGAGTAGGAGAGAGCCGAGGCCATGTCCTGCCCTCGTCCTACCCCAGGTGGTTATCTAGTCTACACTTCTGTCATTAGTTTCTTCTGTTTGTATCTTGTATCATTGTTGCAAGGAGGGCCCACTTGTTGGTTCCCAGCCGCCTGGCTAGCTTAGAGCTGAAACAATCACACAGAAACTGTATTCATTAAATCACTGCTTGGCCCATTAGCTCTAGCTTTTTATTGGCTAACTCTTACATCTTAATTTAACCCATCTCTATTAATCTGTGTATGGTCACTTGGCTGTGGCTTACTAGCTAAAATTCAGGCATCCATCTCCAGCTGGGCTTCATGGCATCTCCTTGACTCTGCCTTCCTCCTCCCATGCTATAGACCAAGCCAGTTATTTATTCATTAATCAATAAGAGCAACACATAGACAGAAGGACCTTCCTCACCATATCATAATTCACAAAATCCTTTCCTCACTGATGTCCTTTCATCTCCATAACCATCTTAATGATGAGTTATCAATCCCATTCAACATAAGAAAAACAACCTCAAATGCCTTAAGCACCTTGGACATATGACTATGCTATGTTCTCTCCTATAATATATTTCCTTTGTAGTCTTTCCCTAGCCAACCACAGTCAAGTGCTCCATCGCCATGTTTTCTCCTGTGATGGTTCACGCCTACAGGAATTTTATTACTAGTAGTCAGTATTGAACAAATATCATGTGATAGGCAATATGCTAAAAGCTTTATAGCTAAAACTTAGTTTTCCTCCACAAAAATACCTATGAGACAAGCACCATTATTATGACATATCACGTTGTAGATGAAGCAACTAAAGCACAAAGCAGTGGAGCAGGGTTTCCAGGGCGTGCAGCCAGGCTGGGGTTTGTGCTCAACGAGTCCAGCCCTAGAGTCTGTACTTCTAAAAAATCATTTCCTCATTTCTTTCCTTCTCTTCTCCCAACTCAGGGCCTTGCAGGTGTTAGAGAACTGTTTTGCCTCTGAGGTCCTCACTCACCCCATTTTTTACTATTCTCAGTGACATATCTACTCCAGCCACAACACTGTGAGACTTCCCGGCCCTGTCTCATTCATTTGCTCTTTAGACTTCAGCTTTATTCATTCCTTTTCATCTCTTGTTCTGGTTTGATCATGTTGTTAATGTCATGAACATTTATTGCTTTATTTACCATGTCTGCTTTTCTGCCTCTCTCTAGACTGGGAGCTCTTTCACAGTGAGCCATCAGTAGCATCAGCAAACACTGCCTGGGCATTCACGGCATCAGGCACAGTTCTAAGTGTTCTGTAGAAACCTATGAGCTCAGGAAAGTCTAGGCTCTGCCAGTGAGTGGACGGGGCCCTCCACTGAGGGGCTCAGAGAAGCTGAATAACCGGCTTAAGATCACACAGCCAATGCGAGGTAGTACTAGGGATTCAGACTCAGGTACTTAAAGTTGTTTGCTTTGTGGGGTTGGTATTGGACTACAGGATCTCCTACATGCTTCACAAATGCTCTGTCACTGGGCTGCAGTCCCATCCTGGGGGAAAGGTATTTGGGAAACATTCTACAGAGTTCCTCTCTCTTATAGGCCCTGGAACAATGCAGAAAGGACAGTCAGGGCTGGAAGAGAAAATTCAACACACCCCACCATGAAACATAAGGGCACAACTTGCCCATGAGTCCCTGTGGAAAAACAAAGGCAGTTTTGACTATACATCAGCAGGGAAATGACATGGCCAAAATAGTTTCACTGTTCCTCAAATTTCTTTCAGAAAAAAATGTTTCTTCCTATTACCAAGACAATAATAAATCTCACTGAAGGATGGCCCATTTACAGTTTCCTCCTGAAAGAGTCGAAGTAAAGTATAGCTGTGGCTGTTTGAGCACTTTCCAACTAAGTCCCTGAGACATCTATGGATGCAAAGGTTTGTCATTGCGTGGTTGTGTATGAACCCCCTTATTCCCAGCTGAAGAAATACCACTGTTGATGCAGTTTCACCAGACCCTGCTCAGGAAAGGATATTTAAACCTCAGAAGCCACCACTGGGGACATTGCCAGGAATCTTTACGTTTTGTCACAACCCAGGAATCCTGTGAATAGTGAGACACAAGAAGGAACACTATTTATTGGGCCTTCTTGTTGCCAGCATGGGGCAAGATCCAGAGCCACCTAGAGGATGCTACAGTGGAGGTTGGGAGCATGGGCAAGAGCCCCAGAGCTTCAGGGTGAAGCTTCATGCCTCAGCATGTCTCTTAATCCTCAGAGCCTCTCTTCCTGTGAAAAGTTTGAGGTGGTACTGCCTGGACATACAGTGCATATTCAAGATTTCTAGGCCTTTGGTCTTTGTCCCAGCACTCCCATCCAGAAAAGGTATAGGAAACTTTAAAAAATAAGCGTGGTCCTGGCAGTTTTCAGAATATTCTCTCTGAAAAGATGGGTAGAGCCAGCATCTCTATTTCCACCGTGATCACTGATTGATACTCACAGATTATACACTGACTGCAAGGAAGAATTTCTGGCTCCCAGAGAAGTTAAGACAATTGGTGATGGCTATTTTATTTCTTGGTACATATTACTAGCCAGTGTTCTCTAGAGGAACAGGACTCATAGATGAACATTTGTTTAAAGGACCACTCACAGGAGTACCCAGTCAGTTGGTTCCAGATCCAGTCAACTTGCCGACCAAACCAGGACAGTAAACACACTATTCTACTCCAGATGGAAATTTAAAGTCACAGCTCACAAGCTAATGTTTCTATGTTTATGCTTTTCCAGATAATAAAGTAAAAACAAAAATGGTACCCTAGTCAATGCTTAGCAGCTAAGGATTCTAAGTAAAGCATCTAGGTCAAAGACTGGCTTCCCTGGCTCTTGGTCCATGAAACTTTGAACAAAACCAGGCGACCCAGAAAACCATTTCCTTGTCTGTAAAATGGAACTAGAATCATTCTCATGGGATTGGTGAGGCTTGAACAAAATCCTGCCTGAAAAGACTTGATGGTGTTCTTTAAACATCATCCATCCTTCCCAGGATATTAAGTTCACTAAAATAGTCACTAAGCAAGGAACTGTGGTGAGTGCCAAGGAGCGGCAAAAACACAGAACACACATCTACTGGTATAATTTGTTTATGAGAGATATAGGTCAGACTTTGGGGGTCCTTGATCTATGACCTGAAGACCAAACAAGGCAGAAGACACATATAGTTAAGCACCCTTTATTCAGAATGTGTGGGTCAAGTAGTGTATCGGATCTTAGGTTACTTGGGAGTTTGGAATACTATAAATACGTAATATGCTATCAAATCTAAATATGCAATTCATATATACGGTCTGAAGGTAAACTAGTAACTGTGCATGAATGAAAATCGGATGGCATGAAAATCTCTCCTTGTGATATCATGTCAGTGCTCAGGCCGGTAAAGATGTGAGGACACTTCTGGTTTGGAGCTTTTAGATCAGGGCCGCTCTGCCTGTACCACATTCTTCCTCAGCACCTCGCATCACTCAGACTACCCAGACAGTTCTGCTGCTAGGTGCTCTTAGCTGTCTCCTCTCCGAATTAAAATCCACCTTTACAAGCAATGAAGCCAAAGGCCACAGGGATGAAATCATTCACCTCCAGGCACGCAGGCCTGAGAGGTGGACATCACGTTGGGTAGAGTCCCCAGACTCCCAGTCTTGAGCTCTTTGTTCACATCGCAGAATCACAGAAGACAGCAAACGTCCAGCACACACATTCCACACACTCAAAATAGCAGCTCTGAAGATCAATGTTGGCATCGGCCTAGGATACCAGCTGCTCAGGAGCCTGAGGCAGGAGGATAGAAAGCTCAAGGATTTCCAGGGCAGCAGAGTGAGTTCAAGGCAGCCCAGGCAACTAAATGTTAATGAGACCCTGCCTGTCATAAGAGAAGAGAAAAGAAAATGAAGGTTTGGTACAGTAGCATTCATGAAGTGCTTCCTATGTTCACTCTCTATCACTCAAAACAAAACAAACAAAAATGGTTAAAAAAAAAAGCAGCAGCAGCAACAACAACGAACCATTACAAACAGTAACAGCAATAACCAAAGAAAGCCCCCAGCACTACTGAGAAAGAACTCAACAGTCTGGGGTACTGTATTTTTTTAAAGGGCACTTGAAGTTGGCATGTCCCCATTCATCCTTTAAAACTTTAAATAATGCTGCCTTCAAAAAAAATTTAACCCTCAAAATCATTAGAAACAAGCCTCTCCCACCCTTTTCTTTCCTCTTGGCTCCAACCATGACTAACCTTCCAGACAAGGTATGGGCTAGTTCACCCTTCCAAAGAGGTGGATGGGGGATGGAGGTTGCAGGGCTTGGATAATGGTTTGCATACCAATGGTGTAATTCCATGCATGGGGGAGCTTGACAAGATCAGCAACTTTTAAGTATAGTCTTTAGTTTTTCAGTTTCTTCAAATACACTACTCAAAATGTAATCCTTACTGACAAAACTGACAGGTGTTACTATATACACATACAGATAAGAAAAATTAAAGTCAGAGAAAGTAACTGACTTGTCTGGGGACAAAGGGCAAGTACAAGGCAGATGGTGGCTCACATTTAGGTTTCCTGGCTTAACGTTTTAGCCCTCTGTCCCATACAATGTCCACTATCGTCATGATGGACAGAGAAAAGCCAACCATCAAGAATGGAACCTAGAAGGCCAGCAAGATGGCTTAGCAGGTAAAGGAGCTCTCTGCCAAGCCTGATCCCAGGATCCACATGGTGGAAGAGACTCAAAGCTCCCTCGTTAGTTGTCCTCTGACCTCCACACTTGGGCATCATGAAAACACACACACACACACACACACACACACACACAGAGTCAGTTGGTAAATAAGATGTAAAACCACAAAGAATGACACTTTGAGTTAGACAGTCTTAGCACCAGGGTCCTGCCCTATCTGTAAAATGGGAAGATATCAGGAAAAAGAGTCAAGAGATAAGAGAAATGAAAACTTGGAACTCCTTCCACGGTCAAGCTGCAAAGTCCGATATTCTGAAACACAGTCTATACAATTTACCTGTAGTTAATGAGCACCTACAAATGGGGCATTATTCAGATTAATTTTTGCAAATCTTTCCAGGGATTTGCTTACTGGGGAGGGACTCCAACTTCCATGTCACATGTCTGTCTAGTCCCTGTGTAGCACTTTCCCAAGTGCCTTCTCTGAACACCTAAGCGTAGTTGCTTTGGGGTAGTTCCAAACAGTGGCACAAAGTGTCACCCTGAACATTAGGAAACACCAGTCTGGATACTAACGTCAGCTTCCTTTGTTCATTTGTGGAGATGGGTTCTTGCAGAGTTTTGCTGGGGCCGCCATGATTAAGTGCCACCTATGGTGGCTTGAACAAGAGAAATTTGTTGTCTGATGGTTCTGGAAGGTAAATGTTCAATTTCAAGCTTCAAGCAGAGTTGGTTCCCTCCTGAGGATTGTAGGTCTTCTGCTCGGTTCGGAGTTTGGTGGCAGTCTTGATGTTCCACAGGGTGTTAGCTCAGCAGGGTCACATTTACACCTTCTGCCTATTTCCTGTTTATATCCCTCTTTCCTGAGGCTATCACTCATGCTGGATGAAAACTCACTCTTTACGGCCTCACTTCAGTTTGACTCTCCTGTAAAGACCCTCTAAATAAGATGTGTGTTCTCCAAGCACTGGCCTGGGCTTTGAAGTAAGACTTTGGGAGAAGAATGACACAGTCCAACTGTAACAGCCATCCCATTCATCCTGTAAGCTACTGCTGTGTCAGGCATGACATTATCTGCCCTTTGAGCCCAGGGGGCTGGTCCAAGTTCTTTGTGCCTAGGAACGTATTTAAGCCTCTGTGGAATGCTAAGAGGCAGATATTAGTTTCTCTCCTTTACAAATGGAGCACCGAGAAATTAAATACCTTGCTCAAAACCACACAGGTGGTATTTGTAAGAGCTAGGGACAAACCAGTCAGGCACCTCAGAGCCTGTGCCTTTAAGAGTCAAAGCTTTCCTGTCTCTTACAGTAGGACAATGCCTTCTTTCCTGGGACCTCACACCTGGCTCTACTCAAAGGGCCTGGTGTCTTGCAAGGAAAGGAGAAGCCAACTGTGGCCAAGAAGGTGTGGAGGGATTCTGGGGAAAGTGAGGCCTGATTTTAGTCATACCAGCAAGAGTTCATGCCTCTGGGTGAGGATGCTTACAGAAACACCAGATTGGAACAGGGACAGGGGGACAGGGCATCATGGCTAAAGTGGGAGGATATGGGGTGGGTACCAAGACCACCAGCCTTGTCAGGGGAGGGACTGGCTTGCATGGGCTCCACCTCCCAGCATGGAGAACAGCTGGCAAGATGCAGCAGCAGAATGGCATGGCCAGCAGTGCCCACTTTGGAACACTTCTCTCAGGAGAAATGGTGGCAAATGATTTGTAGAAGGGGGATTTGACTCTTCCCTTGGAAGAAATGGTGGGATAGGGGCAAGGCTTGCTATGAGGAATGAACTGGCAAGGATACAGGTAATTTCCTTTCTCACCAGCAAGGACCAAACAAGACAGTCCAGGAGGATGCTGCTCCCAGCCTCCCAGCCACGACAGACGCGAGCTGTCTAGTCTTTTATGTGGTGACTTAACAGGGTGTCTTCTTTTCCCTCAGAATACAAGTGAGAATTTTTTTTTAAAGATGGGGTCTTACCCCATAACCCAGTCTAGCCTGGAACTCACAGCAGTCCTCCTGCCTCAGCCTTCTGCGTTCTGGGATTGCAAGTGTGTACCACCACATTCTGCTCTGATGGAAACCTCTTAATCACAGCTGTTTCTACTCTCCACAGACAGACTCACCAGCAGGAGACTGTCACTGCAGGTGGACCCCTAGGGACCGATCCTTGTGGACTGCAGATGCAACACAAGAAGAAACAGCTGGCACCTTCATTATTTAGGTGCTCCCTAAGGACCTTTTCCTTAAACATCAGATTAGGTAAAAAGCCCAAACGTTCCTCTTGAATCATTGCTAAATGATGTCTCATAGGTATTCAGACCTAGATTCCAGCCAAATTTATAGTCAAATGTGATCTTGGTAATGTCTTACTGCCTCAGGACCATCTCAGGGTATGCAGCTCAACCTTGAGTTTTAAAGGAAAAGCTCCTCTATCCCCCCCAGTGGCTCCTTCAGTTCTCAGAATAAAACATATATAGCACCAAGGGCCTTTCAGCTTCTCTCCTTTCTAAATCTTAGGATTCCATTCTGGCAACTTACTTTCATTTAAAAAAATTTCTACTCAGTAACACTTTGCCTCAAGAGTGTCCCCTGTGGTAGTGTCCCTACCACATTCTGGATCTCTGATTCTTTGTCTACTGCCCTCCACCCCATGCCCTCCACCTCTTCTTCTCATACATCGCTACCCACTCCTCAGCTCAGACAGCATCTCCTCAAATGAGTTCCCACGCTGGACTAGGCACCCAGCTGCACTGCTGCCATTGAGGCTGGGTCTCCTCCTCCTCCTCCTCCTCTACATCTTCTGAAAAGATGAGCCAACTAGCAGGCCTGGCATGTAAGACAGGTCCCTCTCAGATGCTCATGTCGGGCCTGGCATGTGGAAGATGCTTGCTCAATGTCCATGAGATAACGTAAGCCGGGCCTCGTGTGATCTTCCAACCCAACATGAACAAGAACACTTTCTGGGCGCCCAAGGTACAGGCACTGGATGAGTAGTTACAAAACTGCCGCCTGCTTTCTGCCTTTGGGGCTCAGATTTCCTTGTAAAATGGGAGTTGTTAAACAGGTTGGACTTTGAGAAATTTCCCGACTCCAGCACTAGCTCAGATCACTCGGCTGCCGCTGGGCAGAGGCAAACTTAAATGCGGTTTGATTCTTAATGTGGCCCAAGCTCATCCATCAAACATTCAAGCTCCATTTGGTGACACTGTGGCCGGTAAGCCCTAACTAAAAAAATGCTGCAATTCTCTCTTGACAAGACTGGCCCCAACCGAAACCACGCCTGACACAGGTGGGCTACCACTTAACTCTGAGTTTCACAAAGAGTTTACCAACCCCTCAGTATGAGGGTCTAAAAGTACCCCCAGGAGTGTCTGTGTAGAAGATGCATGCGTATGTCTGTATGGATATGTACATATATTCATACGCATGTGGAGAGCAGCAGACAACCTCAGGTGTGGCTCCTGAGGAGCCGCCCACCTTGGGTTTTGAGGCGGGCACTCACTGAACCTGGAGCTCACTGATTGTGCCAGACTGCTGTCCATCAAGCCCCAGGGATCCTGCAGTCTCTGTCTCTCCTGTTAGGGGATTATAAATATATCCCACGTAACACCTGACATTCTTGACATGGGTACTGCGGACTGAACTTGGATCCTCATGCTGGGATGACAAGTGTTTTACAATTGAGCCAGATCAAACCAGATCTCATAGACTTCTTCTGAACCATATATCTATAAGAAAGACTAGTTGTTTCTTCTTTTGTTTTTGTCTTTTTTGTTTGTTTTTGCTGTTGTTTGTTTAGGACAGGGTCTCAGTGCTGTGACCTTGAATGGTCTGGAACCGTACGTAGATGTGGCTGGTCTTGAGTTCTGAGATACATACACTCTGTCTTCAGAGCGCTGGGATTAAAGGTGTGTGGCACCTTTAATGTTAGATCAGCCCTAACTTGTTTTTTTTGTTTTGTGTTTTTTTTTTTTTTTTTTTTTGACAGAATCTCACTAAGTAGCACAGGCTGGGCTTGAATTTACAGTTCTCCTGCCTCAGTTTTCCAAATGCCAGGATCAGAGGTATGTACCACCATGCCCAGATAAACATAATTTTTCTTTCAATAACTGAAATGAACAAAAGGTATCCATTTGTTCTAATACCTGCTAATGCAGAACCAGACAACTGAAAACTGAGTGGCCTAAAACAAACAAATCCCCACCTTCCTCTGTATCTCCCAGTTGTATAGGAAGGGAATACTGACATGGCCCAGCCCGGTTGGTAAAAGTCATTCTGTGGCGTCTACCTCATGCTGGTATGGTCTGTGGGGCTCTGAGAGTAACCTTGGGGGAAGGCTGGCAAGCTAGGCTCAGCCAGAGCTGTCGGGTCAGGGTCTACATGAAGTTACCTTCAGCTGCGCAGAGGCTGCAGACCCAGCTGGGGGCTACAAGAATTAGTTATCAGAACAAGGTGGGAACAGCATGGCCTCTTAGGAGTCTGTGAAGTCCCACAGTGCCAAGTGTAGAAGCCCACAGTGTCTGAGGCAGCCTGCAATTTTGCCCAGCTACAGCACAGGTAGCATGGTTTCCCCTCTGGAGAGGAATGTTGGAGAATGTGAGGGCAGCTTTAACCCCATGCAATCGTTGACAACACTCGTTGTCAGCACTGTTCTGATGTAGACCTTGTCTGATAATTCCCCCACCTCGGCCTCTCCCCTTGAACTCTGAAGCTGAGTATTCCTCTGTATAATCAGCCCTTCAATCATGCCATGTCTAAAACTGACGCCTGGTGTCTTTCTAAACTGCTCAGTACTATGTCAGCCTAGAAAATTCCGGCTCCATCCTTCTGAAAGCTCAGTCTTCACGCCTTTGGGTCCTCAGCATCCTCTCCCTTCCCCCCCTCACTCCCTCCTCTAATCAGTGTATCATGCTGATCCTACCTTTAATATACAGATGCACCTTGACTTATCACAGGATATTGGCATGATAATCCCATGCTAAGTTGAGAATATCAGAAATATCATAAGCTAAAAATGTAGTTGATACATCCAGTCTACCGAATCTCAGTGCTTAGCAACAGAGAGCACATAGAATATTCACCTATACAGCACCACACTTGGCTAGGCCAGGAAGAACTCAAACTTCACAGCTCAAAGTAGTTCTTACCAGATGTGTGTCTCTTTTGTGCATTGTAAAGCCAAAACATCATTACTTCGCTCATCCCACAGTCAGGGACCCAGAATCTGACACTTGTATAACCATCATCCCTGCTAAGTCTGGCCTGAGCCACTTCTCCTCCTGCATAGATCCCTGTACCTTCCCTCTACTGGGCCACGCAGCTACCTGCTTACCCTTCAGACCTTCTAATTTCCAAACTCCAGCCACATGACTCTTAGGAAATGTAAGCCAGACGGTGCTGCCCAGCTACCTGCAATCCTTGGGGAATGCTGGTTTATACTGAGGGTTCCACGCTTCCACGATGTGAACATTTGCCCCCTACTTCCTCTGTTCCATTTAGTCTGCATTTGGCTGCAGCTCAACCAAGCAGTTTTTGTCTTAGCATCGGCTAGTACCTCTTGGTAGACTCACTCCCTGGAAAACATGCACATGACCAACCGTCTAATTTCCTTAAATTTCTGTTCAGTTTTGTTGCTTTCAAGGTGAGGAACTGTCCATATTTCTTTTTGTTTGTTTTGTTTTTGGAGATAAGTGTTTCTCTGTGTATACATGGCTATCCGTGGCTCTGTAGACCAGGCTGGCATCAAAGTCACAGAGATCCACCTGCCTCTGTCTCCAGAGTGCTACAGTTAAAGGCGTGTACCACTACCACTTGGTTCCCATATTTCTTCCCCTAGTCTTTCTGATCAGAGGAGAATGTGTACTCACTTCTCTTGTCCTATAAAATGTTACTAGGTAACAAATATGCCCTTTTGCACTTTTTTTCTCTAAACCGCCAAACATCCTATCTGTTCCGCTGGAGTAACTAACCCTTGCTAGTGCCGCCTGCTTTAGAGCTGGCACCCAGTTGCCATGATTAAAGAACCAGAGACTAGACCCCAGCCCTGCTTCTGGCTGGTGCTATCACAACTGTGTAGCTGTAATATTCTGTCCTTCAGATTCCTCACCTAAAAAACACCAGGGTCAATGACCTTCCGGCCCCATCAGATTGATTGTCAGCAGAAATGTCGACAGAGCCGACCCTGGCTAGGCAGGGAGGGCAGAATGCCAGTAGCTTTCCCTTTTCCTGAACCCCCGTGGATCAGTTCATCTTGGCAAGTTGCCATCACGGAGGAGGAGGGTCCCAACATTTGAAGAATAGGGTCCTGCACAGTGACATAGGCTTGTAGTCCAAGCATTTGAGAGGCGGAGCCAGCCTGGGCTATAAAGTAAGACCTTTTCTAAAATAAAAACAAACAACACTTTCCACCCCCCCCCCCAAAAAAAAAAGAATAAGTGTCTAAACATCGCTATATGACAGTTGAGGGAATTTGCAAGGAGACGGGACTGGCTTCCTTGATTCATTCTTTTCCAAAATCCCCACCGACTGGGCAGAGTGAGAAGCCAGAGACACAGGTGTCCCTTTTAAAACCCAGGAGCTGTCCCTGACCAGCCACAGAGGAAAGGATCCCCCATCCTGATTGTAAACCAAACATCTGGGTGAGAAGTATCACAATTTCGGAAATACATGATTTGCTTCCAAATATTTAATCTATGCATGGTACAGCATGGGCACTTGTGAAAAGACAGCTACGAACAGAACAGCGGAGCAAGAACTCGAGAAGGAAACAGAAAGACGGGATTAGCCAGGCAAAATCTCTGCATATGCCAACAGCATTCATTCAGCCAGTCCAAACTTTTTTTTGTCGCATTTGTCAAAACCAAAACCAAAACCCAGCAGGGTCTCCCTGTGTGACTCAGACTGGCTTTAGCCTCTCCAGGCTCTTGTCTGTTTCTAGGGTACTACCACTACGAGCCTGGGCTCTATTTCTTCAGGTACCTCGGGTCTCACAAAGCATCCACTCTGGTACAGTTCTGTTTTAGGAGCGCTCTAGGACTCAAGATCACAAGGACTTTTGTCCCCGGCCACAGAGTTAATAGGGAGCAGCGACGTGAAGTCACAATCCACTGGGCACATTGCAAGGCCACCTTTTCCCAGAGTCATGCTCTGTCCTTGGACCTAGACACCCACCTGCCGCAGCAAAGGTGGGAAAGAGTGGGAAAGTCAACACCAAAGTGAGAAGCACTTGAACCGGGGCTCTCGGAGCCGCTAAATGCCTGGGTCCTGGGTTAAAGAGAGCTTTGGAGAAACAGGACACAGGCTGACCGAGCGTATCAAGCATGACATGTTCCTAGCTGGAGACCTGACGAACTTGGTCACTTTTCCTGACACACTTTTCCTGGCTCTTTTCCCAGCGATCCCACCTTTGGAAGGAACTAAAGTTCGCTAAGTGGCACGCAGACGGCCCATACCCAAGCGGGTGTCTTACCTCTTCCATTGTAGTCCTCCGAGGCAGCGTCTGGTGAACAATCTCAGC
The DNA here is from genome assembly GCF_014885135.2 of Alexandromys fortis. Classification (NCBI taxonomy): domain Eukaryota; kingdom Metazoa; phylum Chordata; class Mammalia; order Rodentia; family Cricetidae; genus Alexandromys; species Alexandromys fortis. The sequence continues at coordinate 7,574,800 of NW_026067908.1, forward strand.
TTCCCAGAGCTGGATCCTGGCGCCAACAGTGCTCTGCGTCCGCCAGCCAGCTTGCAGTCACTTCCCCTCTTCTGGGACACGTTGGAGCCCGGGCTCTTCACCAGCTCCACCTGGGCTGTGGCTCCACCCTCTCTCGGGGCTGGGCGCGGGCGGCTCTCCATCCTCCCAGCTGGACCTGCCCGAGTGGGGGAAGGAGGCAGAAAGTGGGCAGACACTCTGTTAATTTGCTCCCCAGGCTTCCTGCCTTCACTCCTCTGCAAGGGTTTCACTTTGTGTCCGCCTCCGGTCCTCTCCCACCACATCCCACCCGGGGGAGTTGCTGAGAGTCAAATGCATCTGATCCCTGAAGTTAGAATGTGAGGCTCGGGACACTGGTCTCCACTAGTGACACACTCACTCGCCCAACTCCGCCCCCCGTTGATGGGAGCTTAATTCCACATAAGCTGCTCAGGGTTGGAGAAAAGAAAGCCTAAAGTGTGGTGGAGCAGGCAGGTGCGTTTAATGGGGGCGAGAAAGGAAGCTAAAATAACTCCACCTGTTTTAAGACTCGTGCGATGGGTATTTGAATGCATGGCCCCCTTTAAGTCTTAAAGGTAGCCCCGGAAGTGCCGCTGTGTTCATTTTAGCAGGTCAGGAACAGGGGCTCAGAAAAATGGCTGTAACTAATCCCTAGTGATGCTGGTGGAAACTGAAGCAAAGAGGCTCTGGCTGACTCGGAGAGGGCGTTGTGTTCTGATTTATTTGCTCAGAGCTGGTCCTGGTGGGAAAGCCAAACTTCAGTTCCTGGATTTGGGGGGCAGGGAGGTCAGTCACACAGCCGTCATGGGGATTGGAGGTGGCAGGGTGGACAACTTGTGCCCTGAATTATATGCAACCTACCTGGTTTTCATAGTTTTTATGACTGAAAATCTGTTTATGTGTTTATTTATTGTTTGATGCAGGGTCTCACACTCAAACTGGCTTCAAACTGGCTGTATGACTTGAAATGGCCTCTAACCTGTTTTTTATTACTTCTACTACTACTATTATTGGGTTGTTGTTGTTGTTTTGAGTCAGGGTCTGTCTACACAGCCCTGGATGTCCTGGAACTCACTTTGTAGATCAGGCTGGTCTCGAACTCACAGAGATTCACCTACTTCTGCCTCCTTAGGACTAGGACTAAAGGCAGGCTACCACGCCCAGCTTCCAAGTTCTTAAAAATAAGATTCCCCTATGCTAACAGGGGCAGCAGAGGAGGGCAGGTGAGGAGGGCGGGTGAGGAAGCCACCTGTTTTCTTATCTCTTGACAGGTGACAGACTGCAGGACTTTCGTTTTTCTCAGCACTGCGCACAGTCATTTTTGCTCCCATTCCTCAAGACCGTAGGTCTTCAGTTACCTTCACTCAGCACTCTAGTCCCCTCTACCCAGGTACAAAAATCCTGGAGACAGTCCTGGGCCCCAGAGACCTTTGGGCCTCCCGCTTCTCCATGCGCCCAACACGAGGGCTCCCCCTAGTGGCGTCAGGACAGTCCACAATGGCAGAGGGGTTAGCAGGGTCTCCCAACAGCCCATTAGATCTAGAGGGGCTTTGAGGTTTGCTCTGGTTTTGGTAAACCCTAGTGTATACTAGGCACTGTTCATTGGTAGCTGTCGGAGGGTGGGGACTATTTTGCCAGTAGGCGTAAGAATTAGACTTGGCCTCCTCCATCCCTTGCGCCCCTTTCTAGTTTCTCCTGCCTTCCCCTATGCTCACTCCTAACCATGGTTAGCATATAGAAGCTAGGACCTGTGAACGAGCATAGAAGCTAGGGCCTGCGTACAAGCAAGGAGGTGGTATTTTACCTTCTAAGCCTGGGTTACCAATATGATGATTTCTAGTTCTATCCATTTTCCTATGAATTTCATAACTTAGTTTTGCTTTACAACTGAATAGAATTACACCATGTGTACGTGTCTCCATTCATTTTGAGTTCATCTGTCGATGGCCATCTAGGCTGATTTTTTGTTTTAAGAGACAGAGAGGGAATACGTAGTTGGATGAATAGGGAAGGCAGGATCTGGGAGGAGTGGGGAAGGGGAAAGGATATATCAGTAACTATCCAGGCTGAGGACTATTTGGCCAGTAGGCATAAGAATTAAGTTGGGCTCTTTCTCCATCCCTTGGACCCCCCATTTTTTTTAAAAAAAAAGATTTATTTATTATGTATACAGTGTTTCGCCTGCATGACAGAAGAGGGCACCAGATCTTATTACAGATGGTTGTGAACCACCATGTGGTTGCTAGGAATCGAACTCAGGACCTCTGGAAGAGCAATCAATGCTCTTAACCTCTGAGCCATCTCTCCACCCACCTTGGACCACTTTCTAGTCTGGTTTAAATAAACTAAAATGTATACTTAAAAAATTTTTTTTTTATTAAAAACACAAACATTTCTTTTTGTGAGTATTTTACATCCATGTATTTATGTGCAGTACATGTATGAAGGACCAGCTGAGCAAGGTATTTCTAGGACTGGAGTTACAGACCATTGTGAGCCACCATGTGGGTGCTAGGAACCAAACCCAGGTCCTTTGCAGAAGTAAGTGCTTTTAGCCATCAAGTCATCTCTCTAGCTCCCCTCATTTTCTTCGGGGTGATACATATTCTAGCTGCAGCGAGGTCGACAGAGCACGGGCGAGATGATAGGAAAAGGGGAAGTGTAGTGGCAGAGGGGTACCCTGAAAAAGGGGTCAGGGAAGTGGAGCGCAGCAGGGTGACGTCTAAACTAAATGTGTATGGACACTTTTCTTGGCGTTGCTTCAACTCTGCATTTACCTGTCATTTACACGACATTAGATATTCTAAATAATAAAAACATCGCAAAGTAAACAGACAAAAATAGAATTACGCTCGGAACCGTATCTCATCCTGTTAACTATCATTCGGTGCAGATGCTATACCGGGTTTGCCTACTCACACTTGGCCTTGGGAGGGTCCACAAGTCCCTCTGAGGTGCTCCTTGTCTTTAAAATGAAGGCTGAGCAGGCTAGTGTCAGGACTAATGACTATTTGAAACCCTGGTGTGGTGCTTAACACTTGGCAAGAACCTGCGTGCCATTGCTCCCTTCCTGTTCCCTTTCCCCATAAAGCACTGCATCAGCTGGGTGCATCAGTGAGGTGGGACTGATCACGCCCACCTGCAGTGATCTCAAACTGCTCATGAGCCTCCATCCTGTGAGCGGGCAGATCCTTGCACCCCCTCCCTTTGATGGAAAGGGAAATTGCACATGCTGACACGGGAGGGTGAAGGTAGCAAGGACAGGCATTAGGAGGACTTGGGAATGTAAAATTTGAGTTTTGGCCTAAGTCAAACTAGATCGGACTTTACCTGAGGAATGAACACAATGTAGTCAAAGATGAGATCTGTCCAAGTACCTGGTACTTGGAAGAGCTGCTCTAGCCCCAGGCTAGCTCCAGTTAACCAGGGACAAGGAAATAGCCTGCCGCTTGTCTCTGTCTATTGCTGCCAAGAGCGGGACCGTAGACCTTGCGGGCCTTTTCTAGCTTATCTGTATGATGAGCCCTGCAAACGGAAGCACAGAAGTTCCCATTCAGGCAGCCTGGCTCCAGACCCCACCCTCGCAGCCAGTCTGTTTGCTTCTCTTTCAATTGTCAAGAAATGCCAAACCATAAACTCGTTAGGATTTGAGAGCTGGAAGGTTTAAAGTATTTCCCCTATCCCAGTTAGGTTCTGAAAGTGGGCTTATGAGATCTTACCAGATAGGCTGGGATTTGTCTCAATATCTAGATATTTCTTTTAAGCCCCTTGCTTTGGTTTGCTTTTCCTTTGGGGAGATAATATGCACCCCCATTAAGGTCACATACATTCGTTGGGCCACTGCCCTTCAAACTTACCAGTCATTACTATTTTTTTCTTTTCCTTTGTTTTGTTTTTCAAGACAGGGGTTCCCTGTAGCTTTGGAGCCTGTCCTTGGAACTAGCTCTTGTAGACCAGGCTGGCCTCGAACTCACAGAGATCTGCCTGCCTCTGCCTCATAAGTGTTAGGATTAAAGGCGTGTGCCACCACCGCCCGGCAATTACCATCTTCTTCAGAGAGCCTATGACTACCTACAGAAAACAAGATCAGGCTTGTTGACCTTCCAAAAGAAGGAAGGTTTGGGGAGGGTCATTAGACCCTCACCTAAGATTCTAGCTATTCCCTCCCTACCTTCTACACCTATAATTCTGCCCCAACTGTCTATGGTCTAAGGAAGTCTGGAAGAGGTGGGAAGTTCATTGAAGCAGGGGCTCCACCTTTGCAGTTTGGGGGAAGTCATCACTCATGCTGCGGTGGGACTTTCCGGTGGTGAAACTGTTTGGGGGCCACCCACAAGGCTTCAGACAACCTCTTACTTATGCGTCTGTGAGCATGCTCAGCAAACTCATTGATTCCCCCAGATAGACTTGGACCCGATCATTACTTCGGTTCCTGCTCGTGGCCTATCTGGATTGAACAAACATTCATTTGTGAATTCCCAGGGAAAAGGCACTGCAACAGGCAGTGAGCAGCCGCCATCCGTATTCCAGCACGTTCTTGATTGTTCTAAACCTCCCAGCCTCCGCTATTACTTGAACTTCGCAGTGTGTTCCTATCACGTCACCGGTTTTCATTTCTTGGGGGATATATTACTTACACTTGGTGCCGCAAGTAATGGCTTCTCCACCATTCTCACATTTCCCAACACGAAAAAGGAATATTTTTGAAAATGGGGAAAGGGAAAAGACTGTGCATTCCCCAGCTCCCCGGGTAAACCTTGAGTGCTATCTGTCATGTGGCGACAAGGCTGGCGTGTGCAGATTGATTGTCGGAGTCAGGATGCTGCCGCTGGAGGAGCCCGCTATTAATATTAACGCTATTATTGGTTACATTAATCATGTCTGAGGACTTTCAGCGGAACATGTAATTTGTTTATGTATAATTTATATCCCGAGTACTTTCCAAAGGGAGAAAAGGAAAGAGGAGAGGAAGTTAAATTTATTGGAAGTCTATTGTGTAACAAGTGACACAATGTCTACTTTATTCTTTCTCACGATAGTGTCTTCAGTATTATTTTCATTCTCCCCGCTGAAGACAGTGAGGCTCAGCAAGATGATGGCAGATGTCCTGGTTGTGCAAACACACAGGTTTGAGTCTCCCTTTTCATTTTCGTTATCTCCTCCCCTGTGTCACACTGTCGTGTGTGTGTGTGTGTGTGTGTGTGTGTGTGTGTGTGTGTGGGTCCATGTGGAGGCCAGAGGTTGACATCAGGTGTCTTTATCATTCTCCATATTATCTTTTTTAAGATTTATTTATTATGTATATGAGTACTTTATTGTCACATATACCTTTATGCCAGAAAAAGGCATCAGATCCAACTAGACATGGTTGCCAACCACCATATGGTTTCTGGGTATCAAACTCAGGACCTCTAGAAGAACAGTGCTCTTAACCACTGAGCCATCTCTCCACCTTATTTTTGAGGTGGGGGCTCACATTGAACTTGGAGCATAGGAACTGCTTAGACTGTCTGGCCAGCCAGACCCTGGGGATGCTCCTGTCTCTGCCTCTCAGAACTGGATTACAGATATGACTTGACCATTTGGCTTTTTACATGAGCGTGAAGGATCCGAATTCAAGTCCTCATGCTCCCCCGAGCCAGCTCCTCCCAGACATCAGTTCTCTCTTTGTATTGCTTTCTCCTTCCCTCTGTAATGGCCTTAAAAGACTTGAGTGTTAAGATATCAAATAAAATAAGATGGTTAAAAGTAAAGATTAGGGTTCTGTAGAGGACAGGCAGGTGGGCAGGTAGGAAGGGATGGGCAACCAATCAGAAACATGAATGGATTTCTTTATGGTGTATACTACTTATAGGTTGTATAAAAGGATGAAATGCCTAGAACTATCTTGGAGGTCTGTGAACTTTCAAAGATCTTGCTTTGCTTTTTTTCTTTTTTTTTTTTTCTGTTTGAGAACGGTGTATAATCCAGTATTTGTTTTCTCTTTTATCTGGAATGGAGACCATCTTTCCATTTTCTGCTTATGTTAGTCAACATCTTACTAACAAGTGCTTCAACGAGATGAATTTTTCCTTTAGTTTTGGGAAGTTCATACTGTGTACCATGAAATACGATCATATCTAGCCCCCCATTAAAATGATTCCTAATGACTTATTGATATACTCATAGACTGGCTCATCTCTCATTCCTGCGAGAAGTTTCTTCTTGCAGTAGATGGCAATTAGCAGAACATAACCAATCAAGAGCAGAGAATAAGAAGAAACTATGGAAGTGCCCGGCCCTAAATGGGACATCTGTATCAGGGAACGTTGAGGAAGAAGAAGCAGAGAGACCGTAAGCACCAGAGATGGTGAATGACTGTTTTCTGGACACAACAGGACAGTTGCGCACAGGAACTCACAATGACCATTACAGGGTGCACAAGACATGTGTAAGCTCATGCCAGAAAAAAAAATTCTAGCTTGCATGAGGACCACTAAGTCCATTCATACATGAGGAGCTATTGGCATTTGGTTGCTATGGGGAAAAGAAGTCTGTTTTCTTTAAGGATGTGACCCCTGGTATGCTGGCCACATTCCAGGGCAGGCCCTTTACCCAGGAGTATATCAGCAACACAATTGAACCTGTACTGGTTAGTTTTATGTCAACTTGACACAGGCCAGAGTCGTCTGAAAGTAGGAACTTAATTGAGAAAGTGATCTGGCTATAGGGCGTTTTCATAATTAGTGATTACTGGGAGAGGTCTCAGCCCATTTTAGGTGCTGCCAACCCTAGGCTGGCAGTCCTGGGTTCTATAAGAAAGCAGACTGAAGCCAGGTGGTGGTGGCACACACCTTTAATCCCAGCGCTCAGCAATCAGAAGTAGGCAGATCTCTGTGTGTTTAAGGCCAGCCTGGTCTACAAGAGCTAGTTCCAGAACAGGCTCCAAAGCTACAGAGAAACCATGTCATGAAAAACCAAAAATAAATAAATAAAATAAAAAAAGAAAGCAGACTGAGCAAGGCATGAGCAAGCCAGTAAGCAGCATCCCTCCATAGCCTCTGCATCAACTCCTGCCTCCAGGATTCTGCTCCATCTCAGTTTCTGTCCTGTTTGAGTTCCTGTCCTGTTTTCCTTCACTGATGAACTATGATTTGGAAGTGTAAGCCAAATAAAACCTTCCCTCTCCAAGTTGCTTTTGGCAATGGTGTTTCATTACCACAACAGTAACCCTAACTAAAAGAAGATTGAATTTTTTTTTTCCCGGAGGACATAGGTTGGGTGGGTAGGGTGGTGGTGGGGTAGATCTTGCAGAAATTGTGAGAGGCACAATAAATATGATTAAAGAGATTAAAGTGCATTGTATGGGACTCACAAAGAATTAATAAAAATATTTTTCTTTAGTTTTGAGAATGTCAAACTGTCTTAGTTAAGGTTTCTATTGTTGTGAAGAGACACTGTGACCACAGCAACTTTTTTATAAAGGAAACATTTAATTGGGGCTGGCTCACAGTCATGTGGGAAGCATCGCAGTGCTCAGGCAGACATGGTGCTGGAGAGGTAGCTGAGAGTTCTATACTTGGACTGAGAGGCCGTAGAAAGGGAGAGTGACAACGGGCCTGGCTTGAACATTTGAAATCTTAAAGTCCCCTGCCCTCCCCAGGTGACGCACTTCCTCTAACAAGGCCACACCTCCTAATAGTGCCACTCCCTATGGGTCTGTGGGGCCATTTTCATTTAAACCACAACACATACTATACACAATAAAACATGATTGTATTTACTGCCCTGTTTCCCTCTCCAGCTCCTCTCATGGTCCTCCCAGCATCTCCCTCCCTACTATAGGCCTCTTAAAATTTTATTTTGAAGAATGTTAAGCAAGCATGACCAAGTCAAGTTGCTTTCCTTTTAATAATCTTTTTTTTTTAAAAAAATTTATTTATTTGTATGTTATGTGTTTGAGTATTTTGCGTGCATGTATGGGCATGCACCACTGGTCAGCACGGTACCTTTAGAAACAAGAAGGTCATGGGTGCTCGAGAAACAGAGTTACAGATGGTGGGAACCGACATGTGGGTACTGGGAACCAAACCTAGGTCTTCTGCAAGAGCACCCGTCAATTGCTACGATACCGCTCCAGCCCCTGCTTTCCTTTTAATGATCATTTAAGGAGACTTTGAGCAGCTGTCTCGCACTGGGTGTACCGCTTAGAGCTAGGGACGTAGTAGCCCTTTGGGTTCTTGCACAGAAACTGCCTTCCTCCACCAATGCCAGTTACATTACGTATGCACACTCAGATGAATTATTAAGATGTTTTCCGCTATGCTTGTCTTGCTGAGATCAAAGAAGGGTATTCCCCTGTGGCAAGGGGATGGGGAATTCTCGACTTCTAGGCAACTAGGAAATCATTACCGATATCAATCACTCCCATGTTCCATCACCCAGAAAAGTGGGTCCTTAGTTAGAAACCTCAAGCAGGGAACTCCCAGATCTCTTTGGGTCTCATTTACTTGGATTGGGACTTCAAGGCATAGCCACATGACGGCAATGCCTAAAGGTTAGGAGTTATTAGAATGTCGACATGGTGGGGCTTGCCACAGACTCTGGAGGTCAATTGATATCTCCATCCATTGTGCTGTGAAAACAAAATCCTCAGACCAACTGATCTATTAATAGAGTAACTTTAATGATCATAGCCATGGAGACGGGGAGCTCCGAAATCAAGGCACTAACAAGTGTCAGAGCCAAGCCTTCGCTCTCAAGAGGATGTTTTTAGCACAGCATGCTCTGCCTAGGATGAATGCCACTGGATCCTCACAGAAGACAAAGGGCCAAAAGGCCCAGCCGCACTCCCTCCAGACAGTTTATAAGGCCCTCTGAAAACCTGCACATGGGATATTAAGCTTCGGTGTGAATTTTGGGAAGAACGCAAACATTCACACGATAACAACTGGCATGTTTCTTATGCATCATAGTTTTAAAAGCTGACTTCCTACCCACTAGAAAGTCCTATTGAAGTCTGTAAGGTAAAATCACTTTTCCCTCTGAGGATGTGGTGGACATGGCTTTTACCAGCACCCACATGCATACCTCCCTCCCTTTGGTATGGTCCCTTGAATGCCATACTTATATTTGATGGGTAGAAGGTATGTGCAGGCATTGCCAGATAGCAGGAGCAAGACGGCCTCCAAACTGTGGCTTCAGGGAAGGGGTTAAGAAGACCCAAGTTAAAGAGCTATAAAATGTGTTTGGAAACAAAGGAGCAGTCTTTATTGCTTCTTCATGCATCGCCTGCAACCATGCTATAAAACCGATTAGGGTTAGATATTTTATTTTAACTTCAACTCTGCCTCAAACACTTTTGGTCCAGGTTTGGGATGGAGTGCTAAATAAAGGCAGAGTCGTGTCCTTTGAGGTTGGCAGGGCTTGTGATACTGATTAGTGAGCCATTCCCAGGGCTGAGGAGTCTGCATGGGGGGGGGTACTCGGATACAGCCAGCCTTCCTCACATATCAGAGCTATGTGGGCCATCCTATAAATATAAGTAAGGAGGGGAGACCAAATACTTGGTTCTCACCGTATCTCACTTTTATCTCCTGGTCTTAGGCACACGAGAAGAATATGACTTGTGGGTATTAAACCATCCACCTTCCTTTCTCTTTGCAGCAATCCTATAACACATCTTTTTAAGGTGGAGGTGTCACAAAATCAGGGGTGGGGGCCATATCCTTGAGCAGTGCATCAGCTTCCCTGAGCCTCGAAGCAAAGCGGTGATGCAGAATCTGTTAACTGAACTATAAGTCACATTTTGTTGGTGTAAGTTTCTAAGAATTTGGGGAAGTTTGTTGCTGTGGCATGGCCTCTCTTATCCTGACTGGTATAGTCATCTTATATTCATTATTGAATCACGGTGACTTTGAAATGGGTTGGTAGGAAAAACAAAGGCGATGGGAAGAATTGGGACAGGAGATATGGAAAACTGCCCTGACATGGGTAGGGTTAGCCAACTCTGTGGGGCACGAACCGACTGAAGATCAGATTGTACTGCTGCTAACTGACATGATCAGGGTTACTGGGAATAACCGTGGTTATTACAGTATCATGTTAATGTATCAGGTTAATACGTGTACCATACCTGTTCCTCAACAGGCTTACTGTGTCAGTCTTACTAATCTTATATAGGTGGATAAGTTGGAGCACAAAGAAGGCTTTAGGTCACATAGCCCATATGACACGAAGCCAGGTTTCCAACTCAGACCTGGCTGCTGAGGTAACATCAAATGCTCATAGCCCTATATAGCATAGCTACTGACCCTGCAGAAGCTCACGGCCCCGGAACTGCTGTGATTTAAGGGCAAGATGGTGTCAAACACTTAGACAATCACTGGCATCTAGAGATGGATTTCAGCTGCTGTGTCCAGGAAAGGGACCAGGGCATCAGACAACTGTTAAGACCCCTCAGAGAAGACTTGTGAGCCTCAAGACAGAAGCAGATGACCAGCTGGGGAGACCAGGAACACACGATGGAGGCTGGAAACCAGGAAAGACATAAAGACCCTCTAGTGACAAAAGACTGTAAATTTAGCGTGCAACATACTAGAGGAATGGTGACACCAGGTCTCCCTGCCAGTGGGATGCCCACCCCCCCACTGTCCCATCTACTTGGTTAATAAAAAAAAAAAAATCTGGCCCTGTGGCCAAGATCTCTCTAGACCTGCCCAGGGTGTGGCTAAGAAAGGCACCAAGATAGAATAGGAGAGATCCTTGCCCTCGACAAGACAGAATAAGAGCTATATGATCTGTGCTCTCTGGATAACAGGGAAAAAGCATAGATAGTATTTTTTTTTTTTTTTTTTGCCAATCCCAATTCAACTGTTTAGCAGCTCTGACTTTGACTGAGAGATCTTATCTGCTCCTCAGCTTTGTGGTCTGTAAAATGGAGTCCGATTCTACTCCCACATGACTGTTAACTGAAATTTTAGAAGGCACAGAAAGAACCATGCATAGCAGACGATGGCTAACAGGAACCTGGTATTTCTCCCTCCTCTCTCTTCAGAGAGGAGGCCGTATAGCTCTCTCTAGAGAGACAAGACAGGCTTCACAGAGACAACAAGGCTTAACTCTCAGACCTAACGTGACTGAGGATGGGGCAGTCTAGAGAGAGAAGAGCTTGGACAAAGACCTGAGTCTGAGGAGCCACTCTCCTGAACAGACCTTAAGAGGGCTAAGAGGATAGAAGGCACGGCATCTGTTTTCAGGAGCGTGGTCTGTCACCTGTCGGCCTGGCAGCAACCTTCCTGTGATGTCCACATCCTCCGCTCACTAGCCGTGTTAGCCGCATGGTCATCAGCTCAGACCCCAGCTGCCGAGAGTCAGTGCAACAGTGCAACAGCTTGTCGGGAGGTGGGGTGCAGCGAGGCCCCTGTGAGAGATCTCATTCTGAATGGAAAGACTGGAGGAGACAGATTGGCTGGCCCCTGGTCAGACTGCAGGATGGAAGTCTTTTATCACTGAAATGAAGGGCTTCCCCGGGAAGGGAAGAGATGGCTTCTGTCAATGAGATGTGTTTCCCACTGACTCTGGAGCAGAGGATGCTACTTCAAGCCACAGAGGGACAGTCCATGTGGACATTAGCCAGGTGGACCTGAATGTGAAAGTCAGTGATTTATTCCAAGGCATTTTATCACTGTGGCATTTAATCACCTATATAAACATATGTTGAACCAAATTACATCATGGATGCTATAAACATGGAGGCAGGAAGTGCACTAAATCCCCAGGTTTCAGGGGAAAGAGCAGCAGGGTTTGATTAGGGCCTGGTTCAGAGGTATGGCATGTGGGGGAGGACGGGGAAGTGGGGCGGGCCACAGAAGTGTGGCAGACTTTGAACTTGAAAGTTCCATGATGAATCTGGTCACCCAGCCTTGCAGAGGACTTCCCTGCTTTTGGCTCCTGCTTGCATCCTGTACACGCCCACATCCATGTCTCTAGGCCCTCTTTCATTCAAATATTTACCTAATTTTCTCTGTGGGCTACAGTAGGCCAAGACACACAGAAGGGAGCAAAACCACAGTGTCTTCACTCCACGGAGCCAGAGTTAGGTCCTAGGCAAATCTTTACATAGATACGCACATCCTTAAGTACTATGGAAGAGAATATTTGGGAACAGAAGATAGTCAAGAAGTCCAAGACATTCCTGATTTCCAGACCTATTCATTTGTTTCAACACATCATTTTGAGTAGCTTCTCATGGTATTGAGTTAGGTAGACACTGCTGTTTGTATTGAGGACACAGTGTTGTGTATCCAGCTGCCTGTTGCGGGAGCTCCTTCTGCTCCTTCAGCCTGTAGCCGCTGAGAGACCACGCCCCAGTGGGCTGGAATCTCTCAGCGGCTATTGCCTGAAGGAGCGGAAGGAGCTACCCAACATGACACAGTGCACTGAAAAGTCCATCTGACCCTGCATACAAGGGGCGAAGTCCAAAGTTTTCCCACGTACGAAAGGCTCTTCAGAATTGGACTCTGGAGCTGCTCCAGCCTTGGCTACAGAAGTCCCCACAGCTGATGCCTTCATTCTTGGGCTGACATGATTCATCATATCTCCAGAGATTTGCCTGACTTTCTTTTCTCTACCTAGAATGCCGTTCCTGACGTGTGTGCCACCCACCTGTGCCTTTCTTAGTACCCTAAGAGCCAGTGAAACGCTGTCTCTCTGTTGACTGACCACTGCATGAGGCCTTTGCTCCCACAGGCCCCTCCACATCGTCTCATAATGCAGCTGTCCCATGGAACTGGGTCTGTTTGTAGCCTCGAGTCAGCCATCCACCCATGCTAGTAGTACACCCGAGGTCTTCAAAGGCTGCTTCCCAACTGTCCCCAATCTAGGCATCACAACATCTGCCGCAGTCTTCCTTCTATGAGACAGTTCCTCTTCACAATGACCAGAGCCCACAGGGTCGTGGGATGAGCTTCATTGCTGCTGCTGCTGAGGGGCCATGGTGATCACACCCATGTTCTTGCACGAAGTACGACTTTCCACACATGAATTCGCTGTGTTCCTGGACAAGTGGGGGGCAGGCACTGACTCCCCCTATGAATGAGAAGGAATGTGAAAGTCTCACTGAGGGGTTGCCTGCCTGGAACCCAGCTGTTCTCACACAGGGCGCCTGCTTTTCACTGTTGTGATGGGATACATAGGACTGTCTGGATGCCGCTCCGTCCACCAACCTGCCTTTGTTCCTTTACCCCTGTCTGTCCACCCCCCCACCCACACACACATATGGGGTCTTCAAGACCAGGACCTGCTTCTTATTTTGGCAGGGAGAGGTTTGGAGATAGGGTTTCTCTGTGTACCCTTGACTGTCCTGTACAGAGCCAGTTCTGTAGACCAGGCTGGTCTCAAACTCACAGAGATCTGCTTGCCTCTGCCTCCCAAGTGCTGGGATTAAAGGCATGCACCACCACCTGACAGGACCAGCTCTTCATTCACTCCCTTCCCCTGTGCCCAGCTCACAAGTGTGTTCCTTTCAGGTGAGACCTCATTCCGATGAGTTAGTCATCTGTTCTTTCTCCAGGGCTATGTGTCTTCTCAGTCAGCATCCTTGACAGCCAAGCCCAGGAGAGACAGGATGGGTTGAGGGCCACAGAAAGGTGGGCTGTGCGATCCTTTTCAAGTAGCTGGAATGCAAACTGCCAGCCATTTCCAGATCTCTTCCAAATGCTTGGCTTCTACTCAGCCCAGACCATGGAAATATAATAATGTTTCGGGCAGCTTCAAGGCAACCATCCGGCTATGTGCCTGCCTCCAGCACAGGGGGGACATTTTAGCATCCGGTCCAATGTCCAAATCTGTCTATTTGGCCACAACTGTGCATCTTTCCTTCATGTGCAAATTGCACTGGGCTCTGGGAATAACAGTAAATTGGCCTCCTTCTGGCTAAAGTCACATATCAGACCTGGAGAGCGGAAGGGTACCCAGTCCTTCACCACTGTGCTGCAGGCCCCGCCAGCAGCCTTGGCTCTGTGGAGCTGAAGCATTTCTGATCTGATGATCTCGCTCTGTACTCGGTGTCTTGACCATCTGTCAGCGATGCAGATGCCACACTGTGCTGGTTAACTTGAACAAGGGGTTGGGGAACAGGGCACTGAGCTAGAAAAAGTGGAACTTTTTTTTTAAAAAGTGAGTTAGAAAAGCCTATTTTTGGTGTACCCATAAAGGTTGTAGAGAGTGGGAATAGAAAATTCATCCATTATAGGTAAGCATGGTGGAGATTTTTATCCATCCATTGGTTTTATGATTGAGCCAGCCTTCCCCAGATACTACTAGAGAGAGCAGGGAGCTGCTCTATCTGTCTATCTGTCAGCATGCAATTATAAGAACTGAGATTTCCCTTGATGTTCGACAAAGGGAATTTCATACAGAGAACTGGCCCAACTCTGAAAGCCACAAGAAAACCAGAGGCTAAGTAAAAGCTAGAAGTCAGGAGCCTGGAGGTGTCAACACAAAATGAGGTTCATCAGTCTGAGATCTGGAAACATCCAGGGAAGACCAGAACCACGTGGCTGTTAGCCTGCATCCCTCCCCAGGGTTCCTAGAGAAGAGGGAGCCCGGCTTCTCCCTTTCTCCTCCTCCAGTCTCCTGGCAGTGCCTCCTACTCACCAAGCCAAGGCGGGGCTCAACTGACAAAGGGATCTGGGATTAGCAGCCTCAGGTGACCAGGGAGGTATCTGTTGGACCAAAGGGCTCAGGGCGGGGTGAAGAACTGCTGGAGGGTGACAGAGTAGAATGCAGGCCCACGTGATGACAACATTGCAAAAGAAGCACGAGAGCCAATCAAACAAACAGAACTAAACAGTCGAAACAGGGCAGCAAGGTCTTTCTGTGAATGAGGAGGAGTCAGGACAGAGGGTTGGAGAGGAACTCGCTTGAATCTGAGGGAAGCCATATCATTTGAATGAAGCCAGGGAAAGCAGAGAAAACGGAGGGGGACTGCATCAAAGCTTTCTGGTAAGAGCTTGGTCTCCCCAGGGGAAGAGAGAACTTCAGCCTGGTAAGAGGGTGAGAGTGTGTGTGTGTGTGTACACATGTGGCTTGTATATGTGGGAATGCTTGTATGTGCAGGGTTTTGAATGGTACTCAGAGTTCAGACAAAGCCTGAAGTTCTGCTGCAAAGGGTTGAAAGGGGTGATACAAGATACTCTGATCCCAACCCACCTCCTTCTATTCTTCTATTAAACAAAGAAAATCTACATTTCATCTTAAATATCCACACTTTAATATTTACCCTGGATACCCAGGATTCAAGATATGCTTGTACCTCTTCACAGACAATTGTCTATGTTACTCTATCTAAGGGGGAAAACCTTTGTTTAGAGATAGATTGTCTTTGGAAACCTTTACAGGAGACAGGAATCCCCAAACAGATGCATAGTGTATCAGAGGACTGTACTTTGGGGGTGAAACTATGGTAAGAAAATCTAAGCTGTAGTGTAAAGACTCTTGGGGGGCATATGAAGATCCCCCTCTAGGTGACTGCTCCCAGAGGCGGCTCTTAGAGTATCTAAATAAACTGCTTAAAAAATGGTCTGATGACCTCATGATTGAGCACCCTATGATTTCCCCTAGCTGGACACCACCCTTCATGTCTACACAGTGCCTTGCACTTAAAACACAAAAATCAAAAGATACACAAATTGAGGGAGAAGGAAAGAAGAATCAAAGAGGTATTTATTTTTTAGGAGAATTTCTTTCAAAAGCCGTACACTATCAAGAGAGATGGGGAGTCAATATCTGAACATAGTTTAAGAAGTCAACATGTGAGGGTATTTTAGGAAACTCACCATTGGCGGTGGGGAGGTTGCAAACCATACCACCCAGTTAACTAAAAGGTTCCCAAAAGATGATTCAGAGTGGTTGAAAAATAACAGCCACCATCCACCCCTACAGCCTGTTTCCTGATGTAAGAAAATGCATCATTTCATATCCCAACTGTAGCTGACATTTTTGGTATCCTCTTCCTCCTACTTACCTGTAGTGGTCTGAATATGAATGTCCCCAGATAAGCTCATTAGTCACCAGGAGTGGTGGTATTAGTGAAAGGATTAGGAGGACTAGGAGGTGTGGCCTTGTCGGAGGAAGTGTTTCACTGGGGATGGGTTTTGAGATTCCAAAAGTCCACATCAAGTCCAACTTTCTCTCCCCTCCCTCCCTCCCTCCCTCCCTCCCTCCCTCCCTCCCTCCCTTCCCCCCTCTCTTTACCTATGGATCAGGATGGAGAATTCTCAGCTACGTCTCCAGCACCATGTCTGTCTGCATGCTGCATGATCCCCACCATGATGATGATGCACTAACGTCCAAGACTGTAAGCAAGCCCCCAATTAAATGCTTTCTTTTATAAGAGTTGCCTTGGTCAATGATAGAACAGTGACTAAGGCATTACAATTTTTTTCTGTCAAAAATGTATCTTTAAAAAAAATTCCTTCTTTCTAAAATGTATTATCTCATTCTTGGTCTGTGTGATTTAAGTAAATCTGACTTCAGATTTGAGTCTTGATCGTTTCAGGAGTAAGCATGTCATGTAAGTCAGTCTAATCGGAGGAATCACGGGATTCAAGGTACCCGGGAGGGGGGGTTCTCTGCTCTCAAAACAGGTTAGGACTCTGTAACAGCATATGGATTCAATAAGATGGAAATCATGTCTAGTACTGGAGACCTAGCCAACCACTCAGGGCTAATGAAGTCATGGATCTCCAAGGAAAACCTGCCATTGCGACTTTTCTAAGCCAGCATAATTCTTAACTCCATTATAAACATTGGTCCTTACATACACAGATAAGTATAGTTTTCATTTCTCACCAAGGAAACTCCTTGTCGCAACAAATGGAGAACGTTACAGAACATCACAATGATTGGAATGCACAGGTATGGCGCTTAGCCCCGGCAGATACATCTACAATGTAACTCCCACACGTAAGAGCACTTATACTGAATGGCCAGCCATGAAAACATATAACATTATACAGACTGAGCAGGTTGTAGTGATGTATTTAGGAATATGCGTGTGTGAGAGAGATACTTTTACTTACTTACATGTGTGTATTTGCTAAATGACAATTTAGAAAAAGGCCATGAACTGAGAAAGCAAGGAGGGGTATATAAGAGGGTTTGGAGGGACAGAGGCAGGGGAAGGGGTGGGGGGATGATGTAGTTCTACCATAATCTCAAAAAGAAAATAAATTCTTGAGAAGAAGAGTAGAGCTCACTTTTCCTTCTGTGATCCTGATATCCGGGAATGCTCCATTGCCATTGGTGTGGATACACACAGAGTGAAAGCCATCAGCGGGTGCTCGAGGGTTAGGTCAGGAAGGGCTACAGTTCTGCCCCATCTGGAACTGTCGCTTAGGTCCCCAGCTACCTACGAAGAAATAGTCTCTCCAGGGACTGCTGTACCCAGGGAGGGCCTTGCCAGGATCCTGCCGTCAACAGGTTGTCAGTGGATCCAGGGGTCTAAGCCGAGCACCACAGCCGTCCCTGTCTCCCCACTTTCCTGAGCCACTCCTGCGTACACCTTCACACTGAGTCATCCCCTCAATACCTTGCCGCCCTGCTCCTATGACAGTCAATTTGCATTTCCTTCCTCTGTGTCTTCTGAAGAAACTCCCAGCTTCCCTGACATTTGATAGAACCAGGGAAGCTGTTCCTGGTAATGTATATGAGGAATAGATCATTTACTTACTCTCAAAGCAGATGGACTTTATAAGAAGAAGTACTCTGTAACGCAGACATGGCTGGGAAGAATAAATCAAATATTTCTGTGTACTTAGGGGAAAAGGAATTATTTAAATGTAGCCTCCAGCTCCAGGTCCATTTACGGAACATGCAATTCTAGACCTTGACCACCAGGGGGAGAGCTAGGCCTATCTCTACACTGCTTCTATTTTTAGAGACTGATCCTTGCCTCAAGGAAAAAAACCAAAGATCTAAGATTATAATACTTTTTTTTTTAAAAAAAAATCGGACCAACTTATAAATTATTTGTGAGTCCAATAAAAGGCAATTATCAACATTTCCTACTATTTCAAGAGTAATATATTCTATGTTAGAAAAAGATTCAATTTATTCCTTGGCTATGGTTCAGGTGACAGGAACTGCAACCAAAAGACACTGTTCTGGCGGAAAGCTGGATGCTTGGGAGAGTGCTTGCAATAATAGAAAAAACCATTGTCTTCAAAGCTCCCCTCCTGTCTTCCCAGCCACTTGGGCAAACCATGCTCTTGCTAAGTACAGAGGTACGGCAGAATAGGTCTTGTACGAACAAAACCATGTCTGTGGCATTCTGGGACCACGGAAATCCAAACAGACTAAACAACTGGAATCTGAAGAACTTGGAGGTGAGAGGCATTAGGTACAATTTGCAGACACGTTGCACACTTCTGGAACTCTAGGGGGTCAAGGTAGAGGCCCAGAATCGAGGAAAAGTGGATGGTTCTGCAAGGAAGGAGCCGGACACAAGGTTTACCGTGAAGTCGCGAGGTGGGGGCAGCTCAGGCCCCATAGAAAGGGGTTTGGCCATTCATCTCAGCTCGCCCTTACTTCTCTGTGTGTGAGTATGCGTGTTGATCTGACCATGTTCAACCCTCAGGCCTCACGTTCATCTCTGAAGCCCATTCTCCACTTCCTCCCCTGCCTCTCCACCCACCTTCCTCAGCCTTTCTCTATGCCCAGGAAGGCTGAGACAGAAGAACCATGGCCTGGACGGTGGCGTCAGGTTCCAGCTGGAAAGCCCCAGTGTGAGGTCCCAAGGTGAAGGAAGATGGCCACAGCATCTCTCCCGCCCTCCTCTCAATGTGCTGTGGATCATACACAGTCCCTGTATCTCCTTGCACTTCCCAGTGCCTTGACTTTGGACTGTGCCCAAAACACCTCTGGTGGTAATGGTTCCTTCTCTCCCTCCCTGGTCATGATCTCATCTCACTGGCTTCCTCCACCCAGTCCACACCTCCCCAAAAGGTCCTGTTCCTAACCATTCCCCATTTGAATCTTGTGTGTGAACTATTTTCCACCAAGGCCCGACTTGTATATTATCTTGTTGTAAATACTTATTTATTGTCTTATTTCAAAAAGGAACTTTCAAATGTTTAATGATATACTAAGTGGAAATCTTGTGAGTTTTAATCATGAGAAAGCAAGCAGAAAGGTATAACCTGGAAGTAATGGGAAAACAAAGACAGTTGCCTGATGCCGCAGCCTCTCCACGAGCGTCGGCAAGACACAAACAGAGCCCCTTGTTTTCCCAGTGCCCAGATAAAGCATAGCATCAATTCAGTTCAGAGTCTATAAAACACAACTAACCCAATTACCATGCACACATCCACCCGCGTGGAGCCGGGAGCTTTGGCAGCGCCTCTTTGTTATAATGAAGGGCCTTGTGTAGATAGCACCAGGAGGAAGAGGCACACTGGAGGGGCTGGCTGTGCAGTTGCTCTTGGCAAAAGGGACAGAAGGTGCCCCCTGGGAATCCTAGAATAGTATCCCATGCCTCCCACCAAGGCAGCTGCAGGCAGCAAGTCTAGTGGTATCAGCTGCGATGCTTGCTGGACCTACACCCAGTACCCACGATTGGCATAGCCAACCAGCAGTTTATTGGCATCTCTCTGCCTCTCTTTCTGCCAACCCTCAGCCTCCTTCAATGCCTCTAGTCCTCCTCAGTGCTCTAGTTACTCGGGTTTTCACTCCGTCATGATTTTGTCTGCAGACAATCCCAGGTTGCTGAGGGCGCCCATTCTACCTAAGGGCCACTTTCTGAATAGCCGACCTCCCTTCTGCATCTAATAACTGGATTGTCCCGTGTCCTCAGAGGGCGCCATGGCTAGCCACTTGTCATTATGTAGAACTGACCGTGTGTGGCTACAATGACAACAGCCTTGGGTAAGGTTGCCTACCCTGATGTGACTGATGGAACAGAAGTGCTCACTGCTCCTCATGGTGGCACAGAGGCTGGTAGTATGGGCAGTGGGTTTCCTCTGGCAAAGGAACACTGACCCATGTGCACTGAACATTTGGACTCCAGAAACAGGGCGTTATCCTTTTCATAAAGACGGCTGCATGGCGAGAAGGCCTGCTGATTTTACTTGACTAAGGTTCCCTAGACATCTCCCCATGGCTCAGCTCTCTGTAAAGGCTGGTCTACTCCAGTCTCGACCGCAGGACCCAGACCGGGGGGGGGGGGGTGGTGAGGGGTGTCTGCAGAGCAAAAGTTGGAAACAAGAAAAGTAACCAGTATGACTCAGCACAGCCCCTGCAATGAGCTGAGCCACCGGCTCAGGACCTGGGTGGGGAGAGCCCTGGGTGGAGTCCTCAGAGGATGCTAGCTGAATACAGTTGGAAGTCTGGAGAATGAGTTCCTCTGGGAAGGACTTCCCCAGAGAGTTCAGCAGAGATTCATGATGGCTGAACTAAGGTCCTAATTCTGCCGCATAGCCATGGATGCCCTAGGACAACCTGACAACTGCGCTTGCTTCTGAGGCTATGAAATGTGGACAGGGAGCTCTGCCTTAAGGAGCTGTGGTGTGAAATCATGTCCCCACGCTGAGGAATTACGGAGTTTTATGATGACAATTGTTGTGGCGTGGGGCCTCCGAGGGGAAGTGGGATGGGGGCTGAGGCTGCTAACCTGTTTTCTAACATTTGCACCATGACTTGGGCTCCCAACAACTTGAGAGAAAAGCGATCCTTCGGAGCAATCCCTGGAAGCCAAGTTACCCATGATGAGGCAGCCAGGGCAGCTCAGGAAGCCGGGGCGTTCGACAAGCAGAGGCCAGGGCTGTGTTCATGCCTGTGCTTCCTGCAACCTCACTTGGCTGTGGGTTGAATAATCTATTGTGAGGCCCAGATTTGAAAATAAATTTTTTAAAAAGGCAGCCATACAAGGACAGATAACAGTTCTCCCCAGGGGCACAGCAGGCTGGAAAGGGTTTTCTTGCGTGAAGGCACCAGGACGGCTCAGTCCATCATAGCGTAACCCCTGCCTCTGAAAATCCTGGCGGGGTGAGGGGAAACCCAGGCAACCTTGACCTCCTAGTCCAGTGCACTGGTTCTTACAAACCCCCACCCCACACCCATGCTTCTCTGAGAGCTTTTGTTCAGGTGAGGATGGAGTTCCACCAGTACTGTCCAGTCGGGGAAGGCCATAGAAGGCAGCTTAAGCCTGGTCTTTTTTCTTTCTTCTTCTTCTTTTTTTTTTTTTTTATTTTTTTTTCTGGCTGGGGGAAGATGCTGTTCCTCTTCAGCCTAAGGGGCCATCTCTCTGGCAGGAAGGAGGGAGCCCCTACTCAGCTTTGCTGCCAGGGCAGGCAGAGGCTGAATTATCTTGCAAGAGCAATTGAAGCCTACCTTGGCTGGAGTCAGTGAGGTTGTAAAATCACTTCCCTGAGGCGCTCCGGCACCCAATTTGGAGATGAGTGGGGATTTACATGATTCAACGGAATGTTTCTTCCCTGTGTCGGGGCTCAGTCGGTCGTGAAGGGGGATGTGTAAGCAAAGCTCAGGCAGCTGTGTGGGAGCCTCGTTCTCATTTCAAGGGACTGGCTGAGTGGAGGCCCAAAGGGCTGCATCTTTTGGGGGGAGGGTGCTTCAAGGTGGGGTGCAGCCGCTCCACTGTGACCTTGGGTGCTCTCTCCCCATTGGGGTTCAGGCAGATATATAATGAAATGTCTCAGTCCCAAGCCACCATAAAAAAGATACCCAATTTACTGGAGTATTATGGGCTGTGCCCTATCTTGTCTCTTTTCTTAGTAATTCCTCCCCAGATCTCTACAAGACTTCTAAGAAGGAAGTCCTGTCACCCTCACGTACACAGGGGGAAACTAAGGCTCAGAGGAGTGATGAGTCTAAGGAGGTGTTACTCCATCTGCTTTGCTTTTAAATCACCAGATTTCATCCACAGGAGAGCACACTCCAAGGTGGTGGTAAACCTTTTAGTGTGTGTGCATGTGTCTCTGTGTGTGTGTGACGTAGGCTTACATGCATCACACCGTGTGTGTGTGTGTGTGTGTGTGTGTGTGTGTGGGGTCAGAGAACAACCTTAGGTCTCTCCATATTCTTTGAGACAGGGTCTCTTGTTATTTTTTTTCTGCTGAATATGGCAAGTTAGCTCGCCCTTAGGATTCTGGGAGTCTCCTGTCTCCTCGTTCCATCTTCCTGCAGGAGAACTGGGGTCGCAAATGTGGCTGCTCACATGTCCAGCTCTCGTGTCAGTTCTGGGGATTCCAACTCATGACCTCAGGCTTGCAAGACAAGCATCTTTACCTACTGTGCCTTTTCCCGCCTAGGCAAGACTTCTGACAAGAATGGCCAAGTAGACGAAAGGACAGAGAAGCAGGGTGGTGTGTTCTCTCCTGCTGAAAATGGATGGAGCCGAATGAACATGCTCAGCAGTGGGTAGACCAGAGTTCAAATCCTGATGCTGGCCCTTCTTGGCTCTGTGTTATGTGAACCTCTTCTCACCTGAGAAACAGGGTAAATAGCCACCCAGCTGCTGCTCTCTTCCAGGAGCACAGAGAGACAGGGACAGACAGACGTTGCCTTGCTGTCACTGGGAGCATGGAAGCACAATGTTCTCACCAACCTGCTGTTGAGACTTGGATGAGCTGCATGCGGAACACCTCTACAGAGGCAGGCATGGAGAAAGCGTTCAGAAAATCCCAGTTACTGCTGCTGCAATCAACAGTTTTAATTCCGGCAGTAATACTGCTGATTCCACTTGACTAACAATCTTTGAGGGTTTCTGTAAGCTCCGAGACTCGTAGGCTTAAATTATGTATACTGATATCATTGGGAGTTTGTCTGCAGCAAGAACCAGGTACACACACACAATACATTGGCGCAAAGCATGGAGGAAGGAAGAACCTCAACGGAAAGGGAGCCGTATGGAGACCAGTGCTGTGCTTGCGGTTGTCAGTGGCCGGGTGTGAACGCATGGTGAAGTGACAGCAATGAGGACAGCAGCGGCATTTTCAGGGAGCGAGAACTACAAACTGCTGCAGGGTTATTGCACACCTCAAACTGGGGCCACAAACCAGACATGGCTTCCATTCTTCCCTGGACAGTGCTTCCAGCTAGGCTCCAGCATTAAATCAACTTTCCCGTGTCTGACTAGTAATGCCATGGCTCCTTGGTCACGTTGAGTAGTGAGGGTAGACTCAGTCTTGTATTTTAACTATTTGTCTTAGCCAGATGACTCCATGGTCCCCACTGATATTGGTTGCTTGGCTACTTCAGCAAGACTCCTGCCTTTAGGAACCAGGAGATGAGCTGGGTGGTGGTGGTGCACACCGTTAATCCCAGCACTCGGGAGGTAGAGGTGGGTGGATCTCTGTGAGTTCGAGGCCAGCCTGGTCTATAGAGTGAGTGCCAGGACAGGCTCCAAAGCTACACAGAGAAACCCTGTCTCGAACACCCTGTCCCCAACCAAAAAAAAAAAAAAAGAGAAAAGAGTAATCCAACAAAAAGAAATGAGTAGGGGGGGAGAGGAAAAAGGATCCATCTTTGTCTTTTCTGCCCAACTCTGCTCCACAAACACAAGTGCACATTTTCCATCCTATATATGTGTGTGCAGGGCTCGAGGGCTGTCGCAGAACTGTAGTCAGTAAATTAAAAGCATTTGCAGTAAGAAATTTCACAATGTTGATAACAGCATGCTATAATTACCGCCGGTAATTAGCTATTACTAACACTTAGGCAGTGCCCACTAAGTGCCAGGCACCTTTCTAAGTGCCTTCCACACATTAAATCAGCATCATCTGCTCCTCCAGAAAGGGAATGTAGACAGCTTTTTGATAGCCATGCCTTTGTGAGGATTTATTTACTTTTTATTTTATGGGTGTGATTATTGTGTCTGCATGTATGTCTCTGTACCACAATTCCCTCGGAAGCCGGACTCCCCTGAGAGTCGTGAGCCCTCACATGGGTGCTGGGACTTGAACCCTAGTCCTTCGGAAGAGCAGCCAGCACTCTCAATTGCTGCCCCAGCCTTCTTGGCAGTGACATTATATTCATGCCTTTCCATTGTGCCTTCCCACACTGATCCTGGGCTTAGCCCCCGTGATGACAACAGACTTCTCTTTGGGGTAAGCTGGTATGTAGGAAAGAAGCCCTGGCTAAATGCCCGAGTGAAGAGCGTCTGTATATATAAGGAGAGGCCAGGGAAGGCGGTGGGTGGGGTTTTAGTCTCAACTGAGCTTTCTGCTAAGTGTAGCCCCGAAGCCTGTTAGCGTCCTTTGTCAGCTCTCGATATGAAGTCAGCACCCCAGCCACTGGACAGAGCAGCGAAACAGAAATAGTTGTTTCGGCAAAAGTGTGCAAATCCCTTGGACCGTTTTGGTGAGAGACTTTTTGTGATCAGTGAGAAAGGCTTGAGCGGCGATGGCGAATCTGTGAGCTTCGTTCACTCATTTATCAGCCAGCATATTGACTGCCCGCGTGGTTCCAGGCTGGGTTCATGGTGCTGGGACACAGCAAGGTGGGGAGCTGATACTTTGTCATTTGTTACAAAGTATCATCTTCCCTGATGCTGCACCCACAAGATCAGCAGTAACCTCTAAATGTGTCATTTCTTGTTTTATAGATTACTATGTATTTTCCTCATCTAAATCTGGTATGACTGTTTTTGCTATGCCCCAAACAGGAACCATAGGTAGACTTTGAAGTCAGTCTAACCTGATCTCAAATTCTCTTTTCCTTCTTCAATTCTTCTTTGAACCTCAGTTTCTCTGTATGTGGAAAGGGTTTCCCATCTAAAGCTACCACATAGGTTATGGGAAGACTGTGCTCGATAAAACGTCTGTGCCTTTCTTTCTGCCCTCAGATACTGGGTATCTGCAGCCAGTTCACGGCAGCCTTCATCACAGAACATGTCACAGGTGGTCTAGAATTTTTCTCTTGCTGGGAGAAAACACTCTGACCACAAACAACTTTGCGAAGGATGGGGTTTGTTTGGTTTATTCCTGCACACCACAGTCCGTCACTGTGGGAAACCAGGGCAGGAACTTGAAGCAGAAACACTGCTTGCTGGTTCCCTGGGGGTCATGTCCAGCTAGCTCTCTTATACAATCCTGGACTCTTTGCCCAGGCAATGGTGCTTCCCACCATGGGCTGAGACTTCCTCCATCAATTAACCATCAAGACAATCCCCCCAAACATGCCCACGGGCCAGCAGGATCCAGGTAATCCCCCTGTTCCCTTCTCAGGCTGCAGCAAGCTAACAGTTAAAGCTAACTAGGGCAATGGGCATCTGGTCCAAACCCTTCCCTACTTTCTAGGACTCAGAGGTGGGTCTGCCGATACCGAGTCCTCTGCGCGTGTGTCCTGATTTCCGGACCCTTTGCTTTGGAAGACTGAGTCATGACCCTCACCCACAGAGCTCCGCCTAAGGTTGTCATGGATATTGATGGCCTCGGTTACACTTCCCAGCTGGCCTGGGAGGCAGGTGTCCTTAGTCTCATTTTTACAGTCAAGATACTTAAGATACCCAAGACTCAAAGAGGGACTTATGCAAGGTTACAACAAAACAAAACAAAACAAAACAAACAAAAATACTGAGTAGTCTAGCATGCTTTGCTTTGCAAACTTGGTATTACACCTGCTGTCTTTAGCTACGTGAAGGTTCTGCGTACTGCCTTCCTGCTCTATTGCCCCTCACCCCACCCTGGGCATCGTACTGTCTTACAAAGAAGCTGCTGACACGAAGCCTAGAGCATTACCAAAACACGGAGCCGGCTTTTTTTTTTTTTCTTCTTGCAATCGTGTTCGTAAATGGCATTAACACTCGCCAGGAGCTGTTGAAATCCACTCAGCTAGAACCCTGACGGGTGAGAAGTGGACTGACCAAATTTGTTTACATTGGGCTAATCCGGTGCTGTCTCTCACTCCACACAGCCTGGCTTATGAGTGAGGAGCAAGTCTAATTATAGATAGACAGCCCAGAGTGCCTCACGGGAAGACAAATGTTGAATAAAAGTATTCAGAGAGACGTGAATGGCTTAAAATGTGTGTGTATGTGTGTGTGTGTGTGTGTACTATGTGTATGATGTGATTATATATATATTCCCTCTGCCGGCTTTACAGTTCTAAAAGGGATTTCCTAGCTCAGGATATAGAGAATCCTGAACATTTAGACAAAGAAAGTGTAGCGGTGAGCCAGCTCTCAGGTGTGAACACTGAAGCTCAGAGAAGTGAGTGAAAACATTTAATGTGCTCCAGGCTCAGGCCGTCGTGAGGATGAGGTCCCTGACTCCAGAGCGTCTGGATCCTTCCAGTCCTTCTCCCCAGAAAGACTTCTCGTTGTGTGGCAGGGGCACAGCCTTTGGGCCTGCTAGTCAGTCTCAAAGCTGGTCTCTCTGTCCCCAGCCTCAGTCCCCCTCCCCCAGTGCATCCTCTGTGGCTCTTGGAGGGCAAAGTGCCATCTCTGATGGCAGAGCTTCCGTTTCTCAAGGCTGTCCTCATATCCTCAGGGGCAGCATTCACCTCAGTTGTCACACAAAGGCACATGCGCCAAACCACAGTCCCTTTAATAAGAATCTCGCCTGTGCTGCCATCTCTGCTCAGGTATGGTCTGCTTCTACCCATGTAGCAGGGAGAATCCCTCCTTGGCTGGACTCCTGGCTTCACCAATGTGACTTCCTTTGTCTAGAATGTCGAGAATATTCTACTTTTTTTTCTTTGTCTAAAAAACAAAGCTGCATCAAACAATTTCCTAGTCCTCTCCCCATGTCTCCCCTAAAGTCCAGTCACACATATTCCCCAGATCACAGATTCCCCGAGCTCGGTGCTTGCTGTTGATCCCAGCCACAAGACCCTGTGACAGGCAGGGGCGGTGCCTCTCATCTCTAGTGCCCACCAGCGTTTAACTCCAGCCCTGGATGGGGTCAGTGCAGTAGCTGACCCATGGCCACGTGCAGTCTATCTCTAAGCATGATAGGGTGGAGAAGGGAATTGGCTTGGGCAGGCCCCTCAGGACTCATCTTCTGAGTAATCAGTCCATTCAGTCATTATTGGTCATGCCTTAAAGCTTATGATTCATAGTTTTGCACATGCAGAATATGTGCACATGGGTATACATATGCATATTTGCCTATGTGTGGGGTGTACATGTATGTGAGGGCTAGTGCACATGTCAATGCACATACAGAGGTCAGAACTTGACATGCAGTGTCTTCTTCAATCGCTCTCTACCTTATTGGGGCCAAGTCTCTCACATAAGCCCTGAGCTCACTGATTTGACTAGTCCACTGAGCTAGCTTGCTTCGGGCATCCCCGGCCTTGGTCTCCTGAGCACTAGGATTCCAGTCAGACCACCACGCAGCCCAACGTTTACATGGGTGCTGGGGATCTGAACTCTGGTCCTCATGCTTGCATAGTCAGTGCTTGGGGAGCCATCTCTAGAGCCCTGAGCCTGTGGTGTTTTCAAGAGCACGATCAGCCCTATGCTGACAACACACAGATGCTGAACAGAAATGCAGAAATGGCGCACACAGTTTGGGTCAGGCGGTCAGATCCTCGGCAACCCTCACATTGTCTCCTATCGCCGACTGAGAGCACAGGCCCACCTGAATGAATGGTCCCCAGCTGGGGCTTCTGAAAGGAATACAAAGAGGATGTCCCAAAGGACCACCCAGCTTTGGTCAGGGCCACTTAGAATGCTGACTCCCTTCCTGGAGAATTTAATTCTACTGTTGTGAGCCAGACACTGACTCCTTACCCCACATCCTTAAATGCAAATACAAAGCTCTCCTGGAAGTAGGTAGCAGTAGGCATGGATTAGCCTCTCCAGTGCACAGCTTTTGATCGAGACCAATTACTTAACCCAGCCCCACTTCGTTTCCAGTGGAAAACCTATGGCTAAGGTCTTTTGGCTACAGCCAGGAACTGGTGAGACAGTCAGGAAGAAATCTGATATCACAGACAGGGGATCTACAGGAGGAGAGAGGAAGTAGGAAGGCAGTGGGCAGGGCATGTTCATTTACTGCCTGCAGACTGTGCCAGGAACTGGGTTGGGTATTCTGGAGGCTTGTGCATCGAGAAATTAGTATATTTTGGTACACGTGCACCCACAAACCTCACCAGCAGCACCAGTGAACCCCCACATAAAGCTGTGTGCTTGATGATCCACACTGATTCCAGGTAGTATGGTCCTGGGAAAAAGCATACTTGCTGCAGCCATTGTGAGGCTGAGGTTATCATTCTGAGTTCTTCCCACCCATAAACCCCGGAGGTACTTTCAGAACCTAGGCAGAGATGGGGGTGGGACCCGCTCTCCCTGGCCTTGGAATTATTATTCCAGCGCGTGCTGGAAGCATCTGGCTTTTCGGGGATTCAGACTCAGTCCAAGGTGCCTAGGTGTGAACTTCCCACATTCTACCCTCCTCTGACGGTTTCTTTGGCAGCCCCGTGCTCTCTGCCCCCCCCCCCCCCAGCCTCTGTGCTCGAAGGAAATCTCCCATGCATATAAATGAAGAAAAATAGATACGGAGACTGGGAGTCACTGTTTCAACAAGGCAGAAACAGCTGTTCAAAGTGCCCGGCTGTGAGCAGATTCCCTCATTTGGTGTTTAATCTTGTCCTATTAGGAAAACATTATTTTTATCTGTTTTACAGATGATGAAGCCAAGGCGAGGAGATAGTACCTGGTGAGCAGCGCTTTCTGGCCTAATGCTGTGGTCTTCCTACCCTAGGGAATCACTTCCTTTCACATTAGGTATGCAGATTCAGATCTCCTATGTGATTGTGCAACTGTGGGCCCAGTTTGGAGAACTTTTAAAAGGCTTACCAGCGAGAGCACGAGCCCAGATGTCATGGCTGCAGCCGCACGAGGCAACCCGGGCCATGCTCTGTTCCGAGGCCATAACTCACAGGCTGATTTCAATAGTGAAGAGTGTTTTTACGAGACAGGCGATGCATTTTCAAAATGAATTACCATCTTACTGTTGATTCTGCATAACCGTTTACAACTGTCACTGACAGCCTGATGCTACAATTAAGGTGAAATTCAAATATGCAAACCTAACATATTTTTTTGGCATTCTCCATTCATCTTAGAAAATTTTGGCTGAAGCAGATGGGGGCCCCCACCCCAGTTCTCTACACACATTCTCTCCTAGAGGCGTAGCACAATTCCATTGGTCTCCCCGCATCTCTTCTTTGAGATATGGTCTCTTAATGTGTTCAAGGTTTGCTTTGGAATTTTTGTCACCCCTGCCTCAGCTTCCTGGATGCTGGAATTATGGGAGTGTGCAATTCTATACAGTCCCAAATCTCTTTTTTAATTTCATCCGTGATCCATTTTATTTTGACTCCTTTGCTTCTAGACATAATATTCATTTCTGCTAATGCATAATAAATGGAGAAGGGGTTCAGACTTGGTGCTGGAAGATCTAGCCTTAGCCTGGCATGGCACCTTATAGTTGAACAACTAGACCTAAACAATCCCAGGTTCAGTGATTGAAAGAGTCTATACATCCATGATTCAGACTCATTCTGTGAGGGATTGTAGCCGATCTGTTTTATCGAAACCTTGGTGTCTTCATCTCCAAAACTACATTAGGGTTCCCGGCATTGCAAGGCTGCTGTGAGAATTGGGGTCCTGGGAGGTGGCAGGTACAGGGCCTGGTACTCCATAGTTCTCAATTATTCTGACTTCCAGAGAATTCTGGAATTGGGGGTTAGCAAGATAGCTCAGTAAGTAAAGGAGCTTGTTGTGAAAGGCCCGGATTGAACTTTCAGGACCCGTGGTAGAAGGAGAGAACTTCTTAAATTTGTTCTCTGACTTCCGTCTTGTGCTGTGGCATGTGCTTGTGCACACACACACACACACACACACACACACACAGAGAGAGAGAGAGAGAGAGAGAGAGAGAGAGAGAGAGAGAGAAGATAATTTTGAAGGTAAAATGATAAAATGTGAGTATCATGAAAACCATCTATTTTAATGGATCACTTGATAACCATGCACCAATAGTTCTTGTTGAAGAGCCAGTACTGAGTGGCATTGGAGATTATAAGGAAAAATCAGGTATAGACCTTACCCTAGGTAAGGTTTACTTTCCAGAGAGCCTCCACACCCTAACCCTAATTCTAACACAATAGAGAAAAATTAAAGTGCTCTTGTGTGGTTCTGCTTCTTCCCCAGGATCATCGGTACATTGGTCCATGAAAGTGAGGGGAACAGAAGTGGCAAACAGGGTTCAGACAGCTGTGGATACCATGGAGACAGTCCTCTGGGAGGTGACTTTGGTGAATCAACTCAGCTTTATTCCAGAGTACAGAAAACATACGGGACTGGGGAGCAAATTAGGATAACCCTAATTTGCGTTCAGTGGCACACTCCTGTCCTAAGACTGGGTTAGGGGCAGCAAGGTCCTACAGCAAAGCTCCTAGTATAAATCTTAGTTACCATATATGCAGCAGGGGAAAAGCTTCTAGCAGGAAACTGTGTGAAGAGTCACCCTAGAGATAACTCAGGTACCCAGGTTTAGAGACAGCTTTCAGATAAGGTCAGTCCTTCAGGCCTAGAGATATTCTTTAGATAGGGCAGGGAGAGAGCGGGAAGTCTCGCTGAGGGGGTGGGAGTCGTCATGTCTTGGAGAAAGCTGCCAGGCCATGATAGACTGCAACCTCTGACCAGCAAGGCCCTTCCAACACTCTTGCCATGTTTATGAGGCTTAGACAACAAGGCAACAACTTCTAATTGAAGCCACCTGACAGATATCCACGCTGGTCTTGACTTGGAGAAGCCTCTTGACAGAAAGATGGGGGATGGCTAAAGATGGTTCTGGCGGAAGAGGCAAGATGAACAATGTCACTACAGTGGCAAAGTGAGAGGCAGGCAGGAGGGACCTAGATTGTACCAGAGGGACACTAAAATGCTTGAGGTGGTGGGTTAAGGATACAAAGTTGGGTGGGATCCTGTTTAGGGAGGAGTTTATACTTTTGATTCATAGACAGCTGGGAGCCACAGAAGACCCTGGAGCAGGAGAGCAGTGTCAGATTCCATTTTCTTGAAGATAAGGTCAGCCCTGATATGGACAGAGGAGAAAGGTGGCCCCACCAGGAGTCAGTTTAGATTTTGTTGGGGTGGGGGGAATGGTTTGTGGTAGTGTGGGTAAAGCATGAAGGGGGAAACATTACTGAGTAAGGCAACATAATTTAAATGCCAACATTGGAGGATGTCAGAGAGAGGTGACTAAGGTCTTTCGGGAATCCTGAATGTCACTGAGGTTTGGGGTAAGGAGAATGAATAGTCATCTGGTAAACCTCAAGAGGGAGTTGTTCTGAAAAGAACATGTCATGATCACATATGCGTAAAAAGAAGAGAAACCCAAGACTCCAAGGAAGAAGGCAGGCCGGACTCTTGTAGACAGTGTTTCCCACATAGGTTCTATTGACACTTAGGGTCAGATGTCTTTGTTTATAGTGGGGATCCCTGTGCATTGTGGGATGTTTAGCCTCATCCGTTGACTCTATCCACTGGATACCTGTAGCACGTCCCCCATGGGGCAATCACAAGCACCCTTGGGCATTGCCAAGTGACCAATGACATGCCTACTTAAGAAGACAGTGTTCTGGGAGGTCTGTTCCCCATGAAGAAACCTATGAAAGTGGTTGGGGACTCTGAGTTCCAGTCCCAGGGAAATCTGCATGTCTGAGACAGGAACTTTTCATACAATAAGGTTAGGAGAAAGGTGGGGTCCAGATACAGTACTCCGAGTGTTCAGATGTAACATTTGTAGACATAGTACAGAAAATACCAACTTGGCTTCTGGTGCAAAAAAGAAGAAAGGAAAGTTTTCAAATGTATACACTCGGAAGAACTGTGGCTAAGAAGACCTCAGCCTCAGAACTGAAGAGAAGTGGGAGACAGACAGACAGACACAGTCTTAGGGTCCTTCCAGCATTCAGAGCTGGGGCTCACATCTGCCAAGTTTTGCCTAAACCCCTGAGAAGTGGAGAGGAGGAACTACTGGCAGCCTCGCTGGAGTTTCCATATATGAGTCAGATGTGCATTTCTCAGGCATTCAAGCTGGTCATTGTGTCTCCCTATTGAGGTCAGTGAAGACACAACTGGCTAATCCTAAAACCAGTTTACACCTCTCCAAGCATAGCAAGACAGCGGCACATCCTTGAGCCAGCTAGTTAACTGACCTGAGCTCCCTCTTCAATGGCAGTACGGACTTAGTACTTCTCATGTGGCAGAATTCTTGATCGGAGACTAAATACAAGACTTGAAGTGCCTATCACTTAGTAGTATTTAATAGCTTTTGCCTAGCTGCTCGTCTATCTTCTGTCCATCTCTATTTACTTGATTTAATTGATGTCTGGAAGAGTGGGAGATTATATCCAGGTCCGGCATCGGCAGTGCAGATGTGTTGGCCATGATTGGCATTATCATTCCAGAGAGAGTTTCTCAAGATGTATATTTGAGACATCTGGTCCCCTTGAGACAATAAATAGGCTGGATCTTGAGAACACTCAGTTGTTGAATTGAGAGCAGAAAGTCCAGTGAATCTCATGCATTCTCAGATGTTTGGTAATGTATAGCAGAACCTCCATGAAACTGTTAATATTCTCATACTTTCCTAGATGCCTGCATCTGAGCTGATGTTCTAGGTGAGCCTTGAGCCTTGCTGCTGCCTTAAACAACAGACTATTCTGACTCAGGAGCTCCTAGGAAACCCTGGGACTCCGGCAACTGCATCTTGGTTTCGCATTTTGTCTGTCTCTGGAAGGAAAACTCTTTACTAAACTGATTTTAGTTAAATATCACCTTTTCTTAGCCACGTGGGGATTTCCCAAAACAGGGCTAAAGGGCTTGGGGCCATTTTGAAGGTGTTTAGCTAATCGATACCTTGGTTACTGGTTAATCACACTGAATGGGAACTGAGGAACTTCTGATCATTTTAAACATCTGATAGGTGTTTGGGGTTCCAGCCTGGAGATTTCTGCAACTTCTAAAGTAGGCTATTTTCTGCTTTTACATCAATTCTAGATGGTGACTTCTGCATAAGATGCTTGTCGTTGTTCTCTTTGGCTTGTCTTTGATGCCATGGTATCCCTGGGTAACCGCACAAGAGAAAGTGAACAAGTAAGTGGGCTTCAGGTCTTTGCGGAATTGGGCTCCTCTGCTGGGGGACAAAGATACTGTGATGTTGGCAGTGGGCTGTGTTGTCGTGGAACCTCTTTTTCATACCATTGCAATCCAGTAAAGGAGTTGGAACAGGGGAAAAGCCAGTTAGTACTAGTCTGATGTGTCTAGCTGGGAATGACCACTCTAGTCCTCGGCAGCAATCCAGACGGAATCGTTGAGTCTCTCTGATTCTTGGTTTTCCTCTGTAGACTGAGACTTAAAATACCTCATCTCTAATAGTTAATGTAGGTGTAATCAAATCCTGGACTTAAAATTTACTCTGCATACAGTAGGCATTTAATAAGTAGTATTTTTCTCAAGCAACGTGAGGCAGTTAGCCTCCACTTCATTATATATAAAAAGAAAATGGTAAAAATCTATCTCACCTTACACAGGTTGGCAGGATATATATAGATAATATTTGCAAATATTTTTTCTGGGGGAAAACAAGAAACCATAGAAGAGACTCAGCCATGTCATTCTAAACCTTTGCTCTGGGCTGATCACAGAGGGAATATTTTCCCATGTCGGTTGCATTTTGCCTATTCGTTTCCTGAGATTTCCAACCTGGCTTCATTTGGAGATATATATA
>NW_026067908.1:7608597-7644457 GCF_014885135.2 Alexandromys fortis
TCACCATTGAATGTTTTGTGGTTCTTAAGCAGCATTTTAACTTCCCTTTTGAGATAGATATCTTTTAAGCATGCTCTGTCTCTCAAACATTGGAGGTTTTAAATAGAATTATTTTCAAGTTCTTATTAGTTAACTCAATTTTGAATCATTATTGTTTAAATGCTAGAGTGAGAGAGAAATTCCCTTTAAGTAACAGTTCAGAGGGGGAGATGTGTTTTACAAGCAGATAATCTGTAACTTATATTTAAAGCAAATACACTCTTGAAACATCATAAAATTCATCGCTAATCATTAAAAGGCTCAGGCAAGAGGTCGCTGGTGAAGGAAATCTCAGCAGAGCTACTCTCAATTAGAAAAGCTTATCACTGTAATCCTTTCTGAAAACGAACAGAGTCTTGATGTTTGATGAACTTATCAAACAAGACAGATCAGCAAAGAGGGAAAATTCAAGGCAAGGCAGAAGAGATCCGATTCAGCAGCGTACAAAATGCTGCGGAAGAAACCATGGGGCTCTTGCGTTCACTGCCGGTGCTTCTGACATTGGTTTTGAAAAATAGAAAGTTACATGACAACATCATCCCCCTGGCTTCAAATCCCGGTGCTGGCACTTGCTATTAATAGTTGTTTGATCTTGAGCGAATTACATAAGCACTCAGGGCTTCATTTTACTCACTTGTAAAATGGGAGGAAAATAAGAGCAGGAATTAAAGGCCTAAAAGTACCTAGAACAACGGAACAATGCCTCCCACTTAGTGAGTATTCACTCAGAGCTGCCCCCTGTGACAGCAAGTGGAGGGTTGTTATTGTTGATTTTTCCGTTTGTTTGGATGGCTGACAGCAATAGAAAGAAGAAATTTATAATGTGCCAATTGGCATGGGTCTTCCAGATTTATCCATTTCAATTAGAGACTTCAACATTTTGTTGGATTTTTAGCAACAGCACTTGCTTTTATCCCCAAATAAATTCCACGAGATACCTAACATGGAAGATGCGTGTGTGCTTGTGCACACGTGTGTATGTATGTGTGTGCACGCGTGTGTTTTATGGCTCACGTTTACTTTGTAAGCTCATGGTTAACATTTGCTCATTATACTCTCTTGAAAGAAATAGGGGTTGTGTAAGCATAAAATCTTAAAGCCATGGAAGGAAGTTACAATTAGCAGCAAGATCAGTGATTCTCTAGAACACATTTTAAACAAATAAGATATTTTGGTATGTGTTAGTTACAAAACTTATTAAAATTCTTTCAATTTATTGAGATGCCTTCCTTCTTTCCTTTCTTTTTTTCTGAGACAGGGTTTCCCTGTAGCTTTGGAGCTCCTGGAACTTGCTCTGTTTGAGACCAAAGACCAGCCTCTCCTCGAACTCACAGAGATCCACCTGCCTCTGTCTCCCGAGTGCTGGGATTAAAGGCGTGTGCCACCACTGCCTTGCTTATTGTTGTTGTTTGGTCGGTTGGTTAGTTAGTTAGTTTTGCTTTTTTTTTTTTTTTTTTTTTTTTTTTTTTTTTTTTTTTTTTTTTTTTTTTGAGACAGGGTTTTTCTGTGAAACAGAACTGATTGTCCTGGAACTCACTCTGTAGACCAGGCTGGACTTGACTCTCAGAGATCTGCCTGCCTCTGCCTCCTGAGTGTTAGCAATAAAGGTGTGCGCCACCACTGCCCACTGAGATTTCTTTAATGACTAAGAATGTAGGATTAATGGATATTCTATGCTGTTCAGTATAAATACTTGCAAATAAGTTGAGAAACCTGTTACTTAACCGCTGAGCCACCTCTCTAGCTCCTGTTGCTTAAATTTTCATCTCTGTTCTATCACTTACTCAGAGAGGTGACAGGCAGTATTATTCAACTATTCTTGTGGGTTTCCCTATCTCTGTTTTGGTTCTATTTGTATGTACCACGTATCTGTTGAAGCTGTGTTATTAAACACACACACAGAGGGTGGGGGGTTGAATTAGATGGATTAGTTACTTTTAAGCAACACTATGACAAAATGACTGAGGGGACAATGACAACTCAAGGGAAGAATATTGCATTTTCCTCAACAATTTCAGAGACTTCAGCACATCACAGAAGGAGCAGTACGATGGAGGACAGTAGAATGGTCCATTCCTCAGCAGAGAGGATGCAGAGAGAAGGGGACGTCTGCTCACGGCTGACTTCTTTCTTTTTTACCATTGATTCTCTCAGGGCTCTCAGCCCATAGGATGGTACCACACACATTCAGGGTAGGCCTCTTCTCTTCAGTTATGTTTTCCTGGACGGGTCTTCATAGGTGCACTCAGAAGGT
Source organism: Alexandromys fortis (assembly GCF_014885135.2). Classification (NCBI taxonomy): domain Eukaryota; kingdom Metazoa; phylum Chordata; class Mammalia; order Rodentia; family Cricetidae; genus Alexandromys; species Alexandromys fortis. Next base: position 7,610,891 of record NW_026067908.1, read on the forward strand.
GAGCTTTAGCAGTCTCACCAGTGATCCTGAACCCAGTAAAACAGACCATGGAGATGAGCCATCACACAGGACGTTCTTCGTGATGGACAGCCTTTTCATCATTGAGAAATGCTTTCATTATCTTAGATGATTATTTTTAATTCACAGTGTATGTGTTTACTAGTAATTTAGTCATTCTTGTTTGCTTATTGCTTGTGTTTTCATGGCAAACGGCTATCTAGTGTTTTGTTTTACTATATATGACCATATTTTTTTTAAAAGGATTATCATGTAGATATAGTCTAAATATGATCTCTGTCTTTTTTAAAGGCTTAGTTGATTATCCATTATTAGTATCATCATTATCATCACATCATCATCATTACCTTCTTATTATGGGTGTGCTTGGTATTGGATTTGGGACATTTTATATACAAGGCAGGCATTTTTCAACTGAGCTACCACTCCAGACCCCGTCTCTGTCTTTTAGTGATAGTAATTAGACCATTTATATTGAATGTAATTATTGGTGCAGGGTTTCTTTGAATTCATCATCTTACTATTTCCTATTTGTCCTATATCTTGTTTCCATCTCTCTCTCTTTCTCGGATCATCTTTTAAATTTAGTATCTTATAATTTTAAGTGGATAGAGTAACTATTCTACTTTTTTGTTATTCTATAAAATTTATAATGTACACCATTAACTTATTACAGTCAACGTTAAAATGATATTATACCAGTTCTAATATTGTAATTTCATATGTATAACTTCCTTTGACATTTATTATAGTGTATCTTTGTCAATGAATTCTTTTATCTTATACTGAAAATGGTTACATTACACAAGAATTAACAAATAGTTTACTTGACTCATATTACAGAGAAAACCTAAGTGCCAGCAAGAGAGAGGGAGAGATTTTGGTAACAAGATTTCTCATCTGGCATTTCATGAACATCATATTTAGTTGTCACTGCATGCTTCTTAAGTTGCTTTTTAATGATTCTTCAAACTGAAGACCAGGGGAAGATGGAGCAGTTTGGTGTGTCCCACTGAGGTGTGTGGTGGCACACAGTCTTCCAGTCTCTGGACCAGCATTATATCCAGAACCATCACCAGTCCCTCCCGCCAGGAAAACAAAACAAATTATCACTCTGAAAATGAAAACTGGTCTCCTGCTTTGATAAATAAGTCATGGTCTTCATTTGGAGTTAAGATAGCTCAAAGATCTTCACCCTATCATTTCTACTGACAAAAACCAGAATCCTCTAAAGAGACTGAAAAAAATGTAAATGAAGACTTCAATTCTAGAGGAAACATTAAACCACCTAAGCATCCTGTGGAATCATCACTTCTGTAGTAGACCCTATACATAGTAGATGCCAAGGAAGTGTCAATCACGTTTCTTCTTTTTTATTTTATTCCCTTTATGGGCATCAAAGTATGTTTGCCCAAGTGTCTGGGCCAGAGCCATGTGAGTGTTCTTAGCAGTCATCAAGATGACTGGAATTAATATGCATACAGGCAACACGGTCTTCTAATTAACATACGCAATTGGGTGGCTGGGACTCAAAAGTGAGTCATAGTAATATAGAGATTGATATTCAGAGTAACTAATCATAAGCTATGCATCAAATGGCACTGAATATGAATTATGCAGGAAATTCTGGTACAAATTGGAACTAAAAGTGTGTGTGGAATGCCATGTGGCTTGTAGATACTTTTTTTTGGTATCATTAATTTGTTGTTTATTTAAGAAGTAAATAATCTAGATATAGTAGTTACTAGGAAGTAAAATAAGCAAACGACATCCTGATCCTCCTGTAGTTTACAGGCTATGGTGGTTTGAATGAGAATGGTTCCCATAGGCTCATGTATTTGAATACCTGATCCCCCATTGGTAGAACAGTTTGGGAAATACTAGCAGGTGTGGCCTTGTTGGAGGAGGTGTGTCACTGGGGGCAGGCTTTGAGATTTTGAAAACCCACACCAATCTCATTTAGCTTTCTTTATCTCTGCTCCATGCCTGTGGATCAGGATGTATGCATTAGGCTATGGCTCCAGCGCTGTGTCTGCCTGTCTCTTTCTATGCTTCATGTCTGTGCCATTTATGGTCATGGCTCACCCACTGAAACTGCAAGTTCAATAAACTCTTTCTTCAATAGGTTGTCTTGATCATGGTGTCTTAGCACAGCAGTAGAAAAGTAACTAAGACAAAAGCTTATACAGTTGTTTGTTTCCCAGCTGCCTAGCAGCTCAGACCAGAAATAACCACACAGAAACTGTACTAATTAAATCACTGATTGGTTATTAGCTCTAGCATCTTATTGGCTAGCTCTTACATCTTAATTTAACCCATCTCCATTAATCTGTGTATTGCCACAAGGCTGTGGCTTACTGGGTAAAGTTCCAGCATCTGTCTTTGGTGGGCCTACATGGCTTCTCTAAGCTCCACCTTCCTTCTCCCAGCATTCAGTTTAGTTTTCCCCGCCTACATCTATTCAGCCCTGGGCAGGCCCAAGATAGTCCTTTATTAACTGATGGTATTTCCAGCATACAGAGGGGAATCCCACATCAGACAGTAAACATGTAAACACAAATTTTCATTTAAAATTGTGAAGAATAGCAGGAAGGAATCACACAGAATGGGTTGAATGGGTTAGGAGAAAGAGAGAGAGCAAAGAGATCTAAAGATAAATTAGTTGAGTGACATTCTCTGCAGGGGAAGCATCAATGCTGAGACATGAAGGATGGGGAAGGCTGTGTGAAGAGAACAATATTGAGAGATGAGGAGGTGCAGTGCGCCTGTCATAGGAAGTAGCTTGTGATGTGTGGCAGCTGAAGGAGGTTGGCAGGAATGCAAAATGTCATGCAGGAATGCATGTCAAAATGGTGGGAAGGGGCTGTATCTCATAGAGTCACAGACACCATGGTAAGAGAGATTGGATTTTAGTTTATGGCTAGTAAAAAACAAAACTGAAGAGGGACTTAAGAAAGAAAAATATTGCATGACTTCCCATTAAAAAAATCATTGTTTGTTATACAGAAATAAGAAAGAAAGAAAGAAAGAAAGAAAGGAGGGAAGAAAGGAGGGAATGAGGGAAAGAAAGAAAAAATAAAAAAATAGAAAAAGACAAAGAAAGAAGGAAGGAAGGAGGGAAGGAAAGGAGAAAAAGGAGAGAGAAAATAAAGAAAGAAAGAAAGAAAGAAAGAAAGAAAGAAGAAAAGAAAGAAAGAAAGAAAGAAAAGAAAGGGAAAATCTTTCCTACAAGAGGCTATCAAAGGATGCAGTGATGTAATAGGGTCTTACACTAATATGGCAGGTACTGAGGTGGGAGGAAGAGAAGAAACCTGAGATATGTTTTCTTGGGAACTTGACAGAACTTTCCAAGAGATAGGCCAGGAAGGTGAGAGAAAGAAGGAGATTAAGGACCACTGCCAGGAATCCAGTCTGGAAACTTGTCTGTGTGGTGATCCCACAAATGATGGGGTTCACTTGAGAAAGGAGTTGGTTGAAAGTCAAACCTAAGAGGTTCAACTTAGGACCCTAATGTTTTCTGTGCTGCGGTGAGGAGTGGGGATGCGAAGCAGGGGAGCCTGGTGGGGAGCAGTGGGGCAGAAATGCAGTCCAGGGTGGCGAGCTGAACTTGGACAGCCCTGGCACGGAAGGTATGCGATGCTGGTGGAGCCAATCTCGGCTCCTTGAGAGTAAGAAAAGCAAGAAGAGAGAGGAAAAACAAAGAGGCATCCTGAAGAATTCCAGTTCTTAGAGAAGCCCAAGGTACTGACCACTGAGTAAGACAGCGAGTGGAGGTTGTATTGAGGAGGTCAGGGGGAGCAAGCTTCCAGAGGAAGCCTCGGCCAACACAGAGCAAGTCTGATGAAGTTGTAAAACTCTCCAGTGGGCTTAGCGGTGAGTAGGGTGCTGAAGAGGGATCACTTTCAAAGCCAAATTTAAAATACCTTCATCTCATGATATAATTCCTATGTAATTGAATGGATTAGCTCAAGATTATATCATTAGTGACAATCGGCTTTGGCTATAAGCCGAGCCTGTGTATTCGGGTGCCCCCTTGTCATAATCAGATAGGCTTTCTGACCTACTGGCTTAGGATCAGTAAGAAGCTAATTAACTATTGTGTTTTCTAAGTTGCTGAGGTGGCCACATTGTGGGGTCAAACATTTGACTCCCGGGTTGCATATTCAACTAGATTTTAAACCCTTTGTCTAACATGCCAAGCTGAGTTAAAGAGTAGATGAGGGCTGGGGAGATGTTTCAGTTGGTAAAGTACTTGCCACACAGCAGGGGTTTGAATACCCAACACTCAGGTGAAAAACCAGCTCAGCAGAGTGTGGTAGTAATCCCAGTGCAGGGAAGGTAGCAACAAGGGGATCCTAGGGCTTGCTGGGCAGCCAGTCTAGCCAATCAGCAAGCTCCAGGCTCAGTGAGAGACCTTGAATTAATAAAGGAGGTGTAGAGCAATTCAGGAAGACATCTAATATTGACCTCTGGCCTACATGCTTGTTCATACATATAAAACATGGGCTTGCGCGCGCGCACATACACACACATACACACACACACACACTCTCTCTCTCACACACACAGAGAGAGAGAGAGAGAGAGAGAGAGAGAGAGAGAGGGAGGGAGGGAGGGNNNNGGGAGGGAGGGAGGGAGGAAGGAAGGAAGGAAGGAAGGAAGGAAGGAAGGAAGGAAGGAAGGGAGGGAAGGAGAGGAAATATCCCAGTGGTCCAGGGGCCTGGCCCTGTACAGGGTATATTTCTATATGTTTCTGATGCAGATGGAGAGGTTTGCACATGGCTGAATAGAAAGTATTAGGAGAAGAAACTGGCATGTGTCCTAGGCTGTGGCTCAGGGTCTCATACACGATCTCACTCCACATCCAAAAGAGTTTTCCAAGCTGTTATCTCTGGTTTTGGTTGTGAGTGGTAGGACCTGGACGCAGCCGTGCAGCTGATAGACTCGAAAGTCCCATTGTCTCAGCGCTGCTTCAGCTGTGTTCAATAGTCCTCCAGATGATGTGGGAGAAAAATGGGTTGAGCTTAAAATAAGTGAGGAAAGAATGGAGTGAGCAAGGCGAGATGCAGAGCCCTTAATGTTGTCAGGCATTTTCAATGTCCCCGCATGGCACACTGTAGGTAATTCAGTCAAATGAATTGGCAGCGGAACTTGTCTTCTGTCTGCCTCCCCCCCTCCCCGCCACGGATATATAGTTTACAAAACTGGCGCACTAGAGGTCAAGCTTTGAAGAAGGTGCAGCAACACCATAGGACTTGCACTGTTTCGATAGATGAAGGACATGAAGGCACATATACGGAGAAACTCATTAGTAATATCAAGCAAGTTAGAAGCAAATGTCTGACTAATCACACATGCTCCCGGGGTCTGGTACCCCAGATTAAGTTTCTTACTGATTGAGCGGGTTCTTGCTAGCTGAGAGATACTCTAAAATTATTTGCCAAGATTTCATAGGTCACAGAATGATCAGTACCTCTTTAAGGGCCACTGATACATTTTGCACTGCTGTAGCCAAATGCTTGTAGCTGGGCACGTAATGGAGAGGTTTATTCCACTCGTGGTTCTGGAGGCCGACGTGTACACTGCTGGCATTTCTTGGCTCTGGTGATGGCCTTTGGCTCAGTCACAACAGGGCAGATGGCGTCATGGTAGAAACATATTGTAGAAGAGAACGCGTAGGGAGGCAGAAAGCAAGAGGCTGGAGAATGAATGGTGAGGCGGCTCCTGGTCCAGCAGCCCACCTTCACAGGACCAGCCACTGAGAGACCAGCATCGGTCCCTTCCTGTGGATGGTGTTCCGTGATGTGATGCTCTACAGTGGATCCCACTGTGTATAGAGTCCATCTTCCCAACACTGCATTGCTGGAGGCTCAGCCTCCAGCACAGAAGTGTAAACTACCTCAAACCACAAGCATCATTTAAGAATGGCTACAGCTCCCCAGGAAAGCTCTTTGGCAATATGTGTCACAAACTTTAAAATCAACCGCTCCTGGGTTAGCCATTCCTAAATGATGCTTGTTATCCAGACACAGAAAGACAATTATCACATGAACTCACTCATAGGTGGTTTTAAACATAAAGCAAAGAAAACCAGGCTACAAACCACAATCCCAGAGAACTTAGACAACAATGAGGACACTAAGAGAGACTTTAGATCTATTAGACATAGATCTAATCTACATGGGAAGGAGAAAGTAGAAAAAGACAAGATCTCCTGAGTAAATTGGGAGCATGGGGACCTTGGAGGAGGGTTGAAGGGGGAGGGGAGAGGCAGGCAGGGGAGCAGAGAAAAACATAGAGCTCAATAAAAAATCAATAAAAAAGAAAAAACCAAACAAACAAAAAAAATAAATAAAAATAAAATCAACAGTTCCATTTTACAGATCCCATTGCCAGAATATAACCTAGAATTCAGAAAAACTTGGGCTTAAATATCTATTTATTATGGAATAGTAAAGCAATACACGGTCATCATAAATAGTTTATACCTCTTCTGTATTAAGTGGGAAAGATCAGGACATACAACATGATACTCTGTATGCCCTCCACTATATTATGAAAATAGAATGGAATGAAATATAATAAAATATTAATGGTGGTAAGATTTGAGATAATTTTTTTTATAATTGTTGCTATGCTTTCTTTAATGTGAAGGCATTACTTGTATAATCATCAAAAATGAACTACATTTAAAAATTCATTAAAATGCCGGGAGAATATTGGTCATGTTGGCCGGAGGTGATTTAGTGGTAGCTCTGGTGTTCCTTCTGTGTCTGGCCCCTGTGACAGCATCACCGCGTGCCTCTGTCTAGACATCATGTCATGAGCTTGGGAAGCTGCAGCGGTGTAGCATCGCTGTCTGGGTCTCTGCTTTCCGCTGCCTGGTTTTACTGTTTGTTTCCCTCCATTGTGACATCATAGCACAGGCTGTGGACTTACCTTGACAGTTCTTCAGTGTGGTGCAGAGTGAATGCAAGCCCTCTTCAATCCCTAAATCTTTGGCTTGTAAATTCTCTCCATGTTTCTCTAAAGCATTCTTTAATTTTAGGATAGTATATCAGAAGAAAAGACCTGTGGCTTTGACCTCTCAGCATTTCTAGATGTCAAGATTATTTTAGTTCTAACTAGGAATCAGGTTCAAGCAAATCTAAAAATGTCACTGCCTATTCCCCAGAAATAGGCCTTATTTTTTCCCTTCTTCTTCTCCCTGCCCTCTCTTTCCCCTCCTTCCTTCTCCCCGCTTCTTTCTTCTTTTTCTCTTCTCTGAATAGCTTCCACAAGTTTACTCATGACAGATGGTAGGATTCAGTAGCAATAGAGACAAGGGCCTGAATTCCAAGGGTTTGGACTCTGGTGGAAAATTTTACCAATATTGCAAGCATGCTAATTCTACATTGAAAAGAAGGGGCTTTGAGAATGCTAGACACCCGAGGGCAGAGAAAGGGGCTCAGCAATGCCTACAGACCTTCTGCCTTGTTCTCTAGTTCAGAATGGAATACTCTAATAGGAGGAGGTGGGATCGACAACCAGCAGAGCCTAAAGTTTCCAGGAAAGGATTATGCATATACATTAAAGTCTTATTTTTTTGATTGTGAGCCTAGCCATGGTGATTGAATAATCTTTCCAGCCCAAGCCATCTCTCCCAGTGGTGGGACTGGGACACCAACCCATTCAAAAATCTATGACCTACAAACTGCCCTGCCAGGAAGATGCATTGGTGTCTCAGAGCTTGTGGGAGAGCCCAGTCAATGATTGGTCTAACCTGAGTAGGGGCCCATGTCTGACACTGCCTGGATGGCCAGGATCCAGAAGCTCAGAGGCCTTGGGTAGAACCAATCATGACTAACCGCACCCCCTCCCCAAAGTCAATGAAATGATTCCTAATGATATTCTGCTATATTCATAGTTTGATGCTTAGTTCAATTGTCGTCAGAGAGGCTTCCTCCAGTAGCTGATGAGAGCAGATACAGAGACCCACAGCCAAACCTTAGGCGGAGCTCAGGGACTCTGCAGAGTGTTGTAGGATGGTAGGAGCCAGAGGGGTCCAGGACAGCATGAGAACATGGTCCTCAGAATCAACTAAGCAGGGCTCAATGGAGCTCACAGAGACTGAAGCAACAACCATGGACCCTGCCTTGGTCTGCACCAGATCCTCTGCATACATCCTGTGGTTCTTTAGCTTGGGGCTTTTTATTGGATTCCCAACAGTGGGGGCAGGTATGACTCTGGCTCTTTTGCCTGCCCATGGGACCTGTTTCCTCCTACTGGATTGCCTAGTCCACCCTTGAATATTAAGGTTTATGTTTAGTCTTATAGCATCTTGTTATGGTAGGGGAAGTGAAAGCAGGCTGGGAGGAAGGGAGGGAGGGAGGCAGGGTATTGTTAGGATGTATTGTATGAGAGATAAATAAGTGAATGAATAAGTAGATAGATGATAGATAGCTTGGGACTTTCACACAGTTCTCTTCTGCTGTCGTTTTAATCTTTAAAATGATTCTTTTCTCACTTTAGTCGAGTTAGCCGAGCTGTGACCCCTGAGCCAGTTGCCTGTCAGCTGAGCAACTGGTCAGAATGGACAGATTGTTTTCCATGTCAGGACACGAAGGTAAGCTATCTAGGAATATCTTGGGGTACTGTAATCTGATCTCTGCATTAGGCACCAATGGCAACAAGCAGCTGGGGCTACGAATCTAGGGCTCTAGAGAGAGCATTGGAAACCCCGGGTACCTGGATGGTGAGGCTTGTGCCTGCCTCTCCTGACATCATGGGGCGAGGCTGCTGAAAGTGTCTGCATTATGACACAGGAAAAATAGCCACCAGGACATGGGCACATCGAAGCTCCATGGATTCTCTGGGTCCTGGCCAGCGCTTTGCCCTCTAGTGAAGGCAATCTGCCAGGGCCGCTAGACGGGATAGCAACAAAGAGCCAAGATGCCCACAGGCAGCTGAGCATCACAACTCTGAGCGGCTCCCTGGGCCTGACAGAAGTTTGCAAATGCCACCAAGCTATCCTCAAGGTTGAAAAGCCCAGCACACCCAACACATAGTCATGCCCGTGGAGGTACCCATTTAGATCGTTTTGAATGATTCAAGGTAGCCCCTAAGTCCAGTCTTATATGAAAGGATGAGCAGAAAAATCTCATTTAATCAGATGCACTGGCTCAGGTTGACAAAAAGCAGTCTACACAAGTACTACACAGGTACTGTCTTTATATTGTTTATGAATCCCTTCAGGCGATACCTGCCTCTGTATAGGATGTAGTCTGGTAGGTTCCATCATCCCCAGCCTTTTTGCTTCAAACACCACTGGCTGGATCGAGTGTATCAGTGCAATACTGTCAAGTTCAAGTGTTTACTCTGCAGTCCCACAGTTTCAGTTGAATGCAGCTTCTTACCTGCTCTGTTACTTCGGGCTTATTTTTCTTTATCCTTTCTGCACCTCACTGTGGTAGCAGAACAGTGCCTACAATGTGGGGGTCCTGAATGCTGATGAGTGACATGGACAAGGGCACCTGGCATGTAGCAGGTGTCTGACAAACATCCTGGATTTTTATAACTATGGTCCGTACCCCCTCTCCGGCTCCTCCATGACCTTGAACCGAGCAGAGCTTCCGTGGGCCTACTGGTGCTCACCCTGCCTCTCCACTCGTCTGACAAGCTGAGATGCTCTGTGAATGTTGTTGAGTTGTTAAAAAAAATCATAGAGCTAAGAAGCAGTGGAAACACGACGTGAACCTGAATTATTGAACTTGGAGCCCTAAGATTAAGCGCCCTGCCTTTCCTGGCGCAAAGAAATGACAAAGTACCCTCACACCTCACCTGTTTAAAGTCGGCTCCTGCATTCAAACTTCATCCTGATATATAGTAACCTCCCCAAGCAACGATAATACATTTCTACAAACATGGAAGCTTTACACAAGGGACATCTGTCCCCTTGGGGTCCCGGAGGCCAGAGGAAAGCAATGGATGTGTGAGTGGTGTCTGCCTCCTTTTGGATACTCCAGGGGAGGATGTGAGCTTTGCCTCACTCTCTGCTGGGGCTTGCCAACAGTCCTAGGCCTATGGCTACATCTCTCCCCTCTGTCTCTCTAGACAGATTGCTTCCTTTTCTTTTGTGTCTTCTCCCTGTGTGTCCTTCTGCAATCTCTATTTCCTTCTTCTCAGAAAGTATGGTAATACTTTGGGCTACTCAGAAAACCACAAATAACCACATCTCAAAACGGCTAGTATTTTCAGCATATGCTTTTGTAAATAAGAACAAATTGAAACCTTTTACAGATTTGAAGTTATACTTTTGGTTGGCCATTATTCAACCTATTGAACATCTCAAGCCTGCCTTTTTCTCATGGTTTAGTTTAGGAACCAAATTGCACAGGGAATCTCTTACAGTTTCTGTCGGAATTGAATTACTTCCCTAAATACTGGGGAAGATGTATGTGTCCATGAAGAAATCCTTAAGATATTAAATCCTCTTAATTATTTAAGTAAAGGAGCACCTTTGTTTTATTTATTACTATGTTCCTTCTTCTCAAAGTCACCCAAACAAAGATGTGCGTTTCCGGGAAGAAGCATTACCTACTACATAGACAAGAAAATTATGCTTTAATGACACAAGCCGCAGGCAACAGCACTGAGAGGTCCCTCAGGGAGTATTGACACTCGCCTCCTACAGCACGCTGTCTCCATTATTTGATAGCAACCTAGTAAACAGGGAACAGATCGCAGCAATGAACCCGAAGGCTCGCAGCACTGTCCCGAGTACAGACACTACAGGAAGGACAGTGATGGCACTAATAGTCACCCTTTCTCAAGGCCTCCCATGTTCCAGTCACTGCAGCAATGTTTTAAGTAAATACATCGTCTAGCTTGGCTTTCCCAAAGAAATAGAAGGAACGGGCACCATTGCCCACTGTCGGGAGGTTGCCCATTGAGAAAGATAGAACCGGGACTTAAATTTGGGCACAGGTACCAGGGACTCACAGATTAAAGAAGCAACTCACAAATGCTCAAATCACTGCTTCTTGGTTTGTTAACATTCTTGGGGGAAGGACCTTTGGCTGAGCCACGGTCAAAGGCAGAAATACAGGGCTAAATGTTTCATTGTCGATGGCTCCATGGATGTTTTCCAGGCATTATCATTTGTATTCTTATATATTGCGTCTCAGCCGGACTGTAAACTTCTAGAAGGCAGCAACGAGACCTCACATTTCTCTCGATATCCTGGTTTTCATCCTCCTGTTTCTGTACCAGTACCTGACTCTTGTACATTTTTCAGGTCAGGAAGTCTTTATCACGAAACTCTAGAACCCCAAGATTGTCGTGTGTCTTAATTCTTCCTGTCCTTAAATCAACAAGTATTTACTCATATGTAGCCAAGACTGGACTTGGGGATTGAGATGATGTCCCCTCTTAAGTCTATTTATTTATCCATAGTGGGTATGTAGCTACTTGAGTGTCGTTATTTCCAGAAACATTACTTTCCCCCAAAACAGAATTGTGAGAGATAACTATTATTGGTTCACGTTGAGTCGAGAGCAGTCCCTGAAGAAATTATTGCAAACAGGCAGATAGGATGCTCTGGCCATCAAGGCCTGGCTTGTGTTCACCTTTCTCTGTGACGGGGGAAAGGGAGAGAGGGAGGCTATCCTTATCAGGACCACATGAGATATATGCCAAGTAAAGAGGAGACGGCAAGACCAGAAACAAACAAACAAACAGACAGACAGACAGACAGAAACCCTACAAAAGCAAAATGGCAATGGCCTCTAAAGCTATACCTGACCAGAGACCAAGTCTGAATATATGACGCCCCCTAAGGCTGTCCTTCCCTCCTTTCTTTTCACTACTCCATCTCAGCCTGTGTCTTTCTCACCAAGAGGGTGGACAAGATAGACAGAGAGCCAGATGCTTTGTCACCGCCTTGCTTGACAAGTGCTAAGGGAGAAGGAGGATTTGCCTAGGACATGGTCGAGTCAGGGAAGGCTGCCCAGGGGAGGGAAGCCATGGGCTTTGAAAGATAAATCCTTGTAGCTGGTTGAATATGGGAACAGAGGTCTTCCCTAAGAGATAAGAAGACCTTCAGTGCACATCTGTCCCGGCCTTTCATTTGATAGTTCACATCTGCATTCCGAATTCTGTAATGACTGTGCCACCTGCCTGAACACCCACAGTGCATGCTCATGTGTCCCCTTCTAAGACAGCCCTGAAGGCAGCTTTCAATCACGAACGTTATTCCTTATGCTGAGCTGAGACCTGCCTGCATAGATCTCGGATGATTGATTGACAAGACAATGTCTGGTTCACAATCTGATTTAGTACCGACACCGGAGCCTCTTGCAACCGAGCAAGTTTGGGGGAGCCATCTGCAGTGGTGACATCTGGGATGAGGCCAGCTGTAACAGCCCCACACCTTGTCTGAGGCAAGCACAGTGTGGACAGGATTTCCAGTGCAGAGAGACAGGTGAGTAGCATGCCAACGCAACAGCAGCTGCGCTTGTCAAACACAGCTCCCCGAGTCGGACTTGGAAGCTGCTTACAGTGCAGACTCCTAACTGTTGGGTAAGGACCCAGAAATGTGCATTGTAAGTCAAACTAGTAACTCGTGTAACTTTTCTTTTAAAAATAATTCTTATTTTAAAATTATGTATATTTATTGATAGAAAGAAGGTATGTGCACATGTGAGTGCAGGTGCCCATATAGGCCAGAAGAGGGCACCAGATCCTCTGGAGTGGAGTTATAGCCTATGTGATAGGAACCACCACTTGGTATGGGTGCTCAGAACTGCATGCAGGTCCTATGCAAGAGCTACACACATTCTTAATTGTTGAGCCAGTCCATATAATTTTGATTCATATATGTATATATAATTATATATGTCATATATATACATATATATATATATACTTAATTTAGAGAAAGTACAGCTCACAGTTAATAGATGACATTTATTAAACAAACACTTACTAGGTACATATTAAGTTCCAGGCAGTATACCACCTGCTGTTAATATGCAAATTAAAAACAAAGTATCTGACCTTGAGGAAGTCCTGATCTGTAAGGAAGAGAGACCTACAAGAGGTCAATTACAATTTCACAGGATAGCTTCCGGCTGTGTGTAATTCTCTGGTGGTGGTGGGGTATACCAGAATAATCTTTGAGGACTGAGGACAGTCCTAAAAATGGCATTTGATTTGAAGTTTGGAAAATGCAGTTGAAGCTTCCAGAAGAAGGCATGTGAAAGAACATGAGAAGCCAGGAACTTACAGTCTTTCCAGAATCTTTTTATCAGGAGGGCTTTAGAAAGAGACAGGTGGGGTGATGGACCCCTAAGGTAAGCCAAAACAAGGGGGACAATCAGGGTTCAGATTGTGACATTTGGAGGCATGGGGACTTTCTCAGGGTTTCTATCACTATGAAGAGACACTGTGACCATGGCAACTCTTCTAAAGGAAAACATTTAATTGGGGACTGGCTTACAGTTCAGAGGTTTAATTCATTATCATCATGGCAGGAAGCATGGTGACACACAGGCAGACATAGTGCTGGAGAAGCTAAGAGTTTTACATCTGGGTCCACAGAAAGAGACAGTGAGCCACACTAGGCCTGGCTTGAGCTTCTGGGACCTCTAAACCCACCCCCAGTGACACACTTCCTCCAACAAAGCCACACCTGCTCCAGCAAGGCCACACCTCTTAATAGTGCCACTCCCTGTGAGCCTATGGGGTCCATTTTCTTTCAAACCACCACAGAAGCCCTTGGCACATACAGAACAAGAGAGTGGTGTGGGCAGGCTGGAATTTTAGAGGGTGATTAATGGGTCTGATGTGGAGGCTGGATTTGAGAGCGAGACATGGGTAGGCCTGAGCTAAGGGACACAGCACAGCTAGAAGGCTAGCAAGGATGGGAGAGGCGGTGCAAGCAGAGAGATTAGGACAGACTGGAGGGCAAAGGTAGGAAGTCTGTGACGGCAGATGTGGGGGAATGTGGTCTAGGGAGCACCCTCAGTCTCGTCTCCCTTAGGTCGCTGCCTGAAACGCCACCTGGTGTGTAACGGAGACAATGACTGCCTCGATGGCTCTGATGAGGACAACTGTGAGGATGCCATGATCACGGAGGACGACTGCCGTCAGTATGAACCAATCCCAGGATCAGAAAGGGCAGCCTTGGGGTAAGCGGCCACCTTGGCTGTTCAAGAGTGGCAAATGATTCCTCTCACATTAGGGACATTAGTTTTGAGGCAGAACAAATCTGTTTTTGGGAGTTCCTCTGAAGAATACCATAGGCTGAGTTTTTCTGTCCTTTTAACTGCCCCCAAATAACCACACAGAGACTTAGCATTAATTATAAACGCTCAGCCAATAGCTTAGGCTTGTCTTCATCCAGCTCTTACAGCTTAAATTAACCCATTTCTACTAATCTATATGCTGCCCCGAGGCTCATTTACTTCATCTATGAACTCCCCATGTTGCTTCTTCCGTGTCTGGCTCGTGACCCCTCAGACTCTGCCCTTTTGCTTTCCAGCATTCTCTCTGTCCCCCAAAGCCTGCCTAGTTATCAGCCAATTATCTTTTTATTGACAATGAGATCAACACATTTCCACAGTGTACAGAAGAGTGCCTGTAGCTACAAGTAGCTTTTGTCTCCTAGGGTAAGGTGACATCATCTATACTGTCCCTCTGGTCCTTCTCCCCTCTCTACTGTCTTTCACATCTCAGCCCAATTTCTTTCATTTCCAAGGCTACTATCTTCTACGACAGCTCCGAGATGTCCCCAAAGGCAGCTTTCCCCAGATGGACCTGACATTTCCAGCAGCCTTGCTAGCTGCACTCTGGACAAGCTAACAGTGTGATTCCGTGCAAAGAAAATGGGCTTCATGGCGAGACAGAAGCATGAACCTCCACCTTGCTGTTGTTTGATTCACCTCTCAGACGACAGCTATTTTTTTTTTTTTTTTTTTTTTTGCTGAGCTGAACTCAGGCTCAGTTCTAATTTCTCTTCACTGCACACCTTATGTCTAGGCTCAATTCCCCAAACTCCTCACACTCAGTCCTTCTGTGCGTTAATCAATTGTGTTTCTTCTTTCTGCAGTGCCTTTGTCTATAGCCTGACCTGACTGACTTCTTGCCTAGTGTTATGGACCAAACAGTGGCCCTCTCCGATTATGTCAGAACCCCAAGCACCTAAAGTGATTGCGTTTGTAGACAGGGATTTGAGGGAGTAATTAAGGTTGAATGAGTTCAGAGGGGTGGAACCCTAATTCAAAACAACTGGCATCCATAGAAAAAGATGAAGAGGTACACCAATCTATTTCCACCACTTTACAGACAAGAATCTACCTGAGGACATGAAAAGGGCATCTATCTGTATGCCAAAAAAAAAAAAAAAAAGTCTCACTGGAAACCAACCTCAAGGAAAACCTTGATTTTGCATATAGAACTAAAGAAAAGATTGAGTTCTGATGTTTAAGGTACCGATCTGATATTTTTAAGGCACCCATGTATCCTATGGGTATGACTTCTAGGAAATCCAGGCAGCGCCCCTCACCTCCTCTTGGCTGTACCGACTTGCCTTAGCCCCTCCTGCAGTTCACAGAATATCCTATCCTGCTACGCCAGCAGGCAACCATCAGGGATGAAGACAACTATCAGGGTGTCCACCAGGTGAGGCAGAGAACTCCTAGCCATCTCAGCGCCCCAGGCCCCAGGACAAGGGCTAGCTTATGGCAATGGTCTGGTGTTGCCATTCTTCTGCTCATTCGGTCTTTGCCTTTGGCCTTGTTCTTTTCTTTGGGTGTCAGCTCCTTGAGGGCAGGAATTGTTTATGACCCAAGCTCTCCACATCCCCCCCGTTCTGTCAGAGTATGTCCCACTCTCCCTTCTCACCGACGCTAGGCTCCACTGAAGTACATTGATATGAGCGGCTGCCTCTTTGCAGATAAGGAATTGTGTGAGGTAGTCATTGTCATAAGTAACTCAGGGACACTGTGAACTGTCTGTTAGGCAGCTCTCATTTATAATCCTTAGTTGTTCTGAGATCACACTAGACTCACTCACCAGACTGTTTGCATCCTGTAGTTACTGCATGTAACTCGCACACAAAGCACCAAACATTGCACTTTTCTTGAAACCAGTTGTACCTTTTCATTAGGACAGCCATAACAAAATACCCTGACCTGGGTAGCTGAATTAACCAATGTATTTTGCCATGGCTCTAGAAACTAGACACTGAGACGAAGAGGTCAGGCAGGCTGGTTTCTTCTAGGGTTTTCTCCTGGGCTTACAGGTGGCTACCATCTTCTGGGTTTTCACTGAGTCTCATACACATCTCTGTCCTAACTTTAATTTTATTCTCTGAGTTAAGGCTTAACTGTACTCTTTAAAGTTTTTTTTTAAACTTTGTATATTTTTATTTTATGTGCATTGATGTTTTGCCTGCCTGTATGTCTGTATAAGGATATCAGATCCCCTGGAACTGGAGTTACAGACAATTGTGAGCTGCCAGGTGGGTGCTGGGAATTGAACTCGGGTCCTCTGGAAGAGAAGCCAGTGCTCTTAACTGCTGAACCATCTCTCCAACTCTACTTAATTACTTCTTTACCAGGTCTGTTTCCTATTGGGGTCACATTTGAGATCCTGGTACTTAGAACGCCAACCTATGAGCATTTGGAGGCAAATTTAGAGGCCACCGCACACCCAAAGGGGATTCTTGTTGGTTTAGAAAGTGTCTGTGGTGAAGAGAGTAGTGCAATGTTGAGGTGTTGAGCTGAAAAGGACTCCTCTTCAACAGAGAAAACCATTGCAGACTACTGCTCTGTTCTTCTGTGATCAGATCAGGAGCAGTTGTGACACACTTCCTGAATAGCCTGTTTCTCTTACACTGAAAACAGAAGCCACGGAACGGTGTTATCGACACCATGTTACTGATATTCTGACACTTTTTTTCAAGGTCTTGTGTTGAAGGGAGCTGCAGGCCTCGTTCCTGCCACCCAGCTCCCAGCCGCCTGGCTAGCTTATGCCCCAAAATAATAACACACAGATTGTATTCTTTTAAACACTGTTTGTCCCATTAGTTCTAGCCTCTTAATGGCTAATTCTCACATCTTGCCTAAGCCATATTTAGTAATCTGTGTAGCACCAGTCTTACCAGGAAAGATTCAGCATGTCTGACCTGGCGGCTTGCTTCATCACGTCTGCCCTGGGGAGCAGTGGCATGGCATCTTACCTCACTTCCTCTTCCTCCCAGCATTCTGTTCTGTTTAATCCACCCACCTATGTTCTAACCTATGAGGCCAAGCAGTTTATTAATTAACCAATGACCTTCCCACATCAGTCTTGGAAACTTTTCTTGATATTTTAATCCTAATCTTAGCATTTCCCAGCTTCAAATTTTTATTTATTATTAAATATACGATACCAACTTGAGGCAAAAACTGTGTCCACTGTGTCTTCCTGTTCCCTGCTTACATGCTGGCACCTTACCCACTGGCCCCTGTCCTTCCCCCCCCAGAGCTGACCTTGTTAAGATACATTTCAGGCACTTTCAGATTAACACCACATACTATCTGGAAAACAAACCTCTATGCAGGTAGTATGTGTGTAAACATGATCGTGTATATCTGCTATACACCTTTTGTTTTTAGTTAAAAATATTCTCCACACAACAATTTTGATCTCGTTTTCATCCCCTCCCCCACTCACCCAAGATGCCCTCACTTTGTTCCTTATCCATCTTTATGTTCCCTCTCTTTAAAAAAAACAAGAAACACATTTCTATTCTTCGTTTTTGTTATTATACACTTTTAAAACTGAATGCCATTCGATGTTTTCCTCTTCATACACATATTCTCTATCTCACTTTAAAAAAGAAACGTGGTGTCCTGTAACAAGGGTTAACGACAGTCTAAAGGCAAAATCCTGTTGTCCTTACAAGGTTTTTTTTTTTTTTTTTAGAACACAGCTGTCACCTTAAAGTGGCAAATTTAAGTAGCAGCAGTTAAAGCCTATACCCTGCAAAGCCCAACAAATTTACTATCTGAACCTTTATGAAATATGTTTGCTGACTCTTTTGCAATGTAACTGTAGAATGCTTTGACTATCTCTCACCGGAAGACAACTAGATCCCTTCTCATTGTGTTAGCTACTTTTCTCATATTTGCAACTGAATTACCTTCAAGAAGCAACATAGGGGAGGATCCATTAATTTTGGCTCGTGGTTTGAGGGTACAGTCCATCATGGGGGAGGCACGGCAGTGGGAATGTCTTACAGATGTGATGGCTACGCCATGAGGCTGCTTGCTCACTTCTTGATGGATTAGGAAAAAGAAGGGGAGCTATAAACCCCAAGACACACTTCCCCTAGTGAGGCCCCCACATAAAACAGCACCTTTAGCTGGGGACTAAGTGTTCAAACATGAGTCCGCAGAGCCCATTTCCCGTCCAAATTGTAACTCCCATCCTCATTCTTACAAACAGCGCTGCAATGAATATCCTTGCTAGTGTGTCCTTTGTGGGCATGTGTAGATTTCCAATAGAGTACAATTCTAACTATGTCTTTTTACTTCCACTGGGACTTTCCCAAATGTAGTATACTTAATGGTCATTTTTGAGACACCCTGTTGCTCTGGGGTTTTGTTTGGTGCGTTTCAGAGACTGTCCTTTTAAATTTCAGACAGACACGCGTTCAGTGCGTAGGCAGATAGAAACTGGAGGGAGGCGATAAAGGCTTGGGACCTGGACTTCAGTGTCAAAAACAAATGGGAGAAGAGAAAATCCACTGTGCCAGACTAAGCAAATTATTTCAATTTTTGAGCTTCAGTTTCTGTATTTGCAATGTTGTCATGAGGTCTAAAATTAATGTGTGTTAAATGACGAGTTTAATATGTATTCAATTCATCATAGCTGTTATTACATCACTTCTACTTATAAGGAAGAGGTGGAAAAAGGAAGTAGAGATAGACATGCACATACAGAAGACTTCTAAGCCATGGCAGCCGCTCTGGAATACCCATTTATTCTTTGAGATAGGTTATAGTCATGGCCTATCTTTTGTTCCTTTTCTGCCTTTGTACCTGTCCCAGAGTGCATAAACAGCCATAGGAGTGCCATGTCAAAGGTTAAGCACTGGCTGCCAGGAACCTAGGGATGGGTGGAAGGGGGAGACCTGGATAGTTAGAGCCTTCAAAGAAGGCCATATGGAGGAAGCAACTCTGGCTACATAAGAGTTTGGGAGGCAGAACGAAGCAATACTTTCATTATTTGTTGCATTAGAGATGTTTACGTCCAGTCTTAGAACATTCAATCCTCTCTAAAGTCTATGCTGCGGTGACAAAGTCACAGCTACAGGAAGTGGCAGAACTGGAAATTACTCTGGGCACTTTTGGATGCTCACACTGTGCCCATTTGCCATCCCAGGCTGCCCCAAAGACAATGGATTTTCTGAGGATTAGAACCTTCCACATACATGATTATGCAAATTCTCCTTTTAGTAGCAGAGCCCTTTTCTGAAATAATGATGCCAGCAGCAGTAGAAGTGTCTGTCTATCACAGTCACTTTTCCGTGTCTGGGATTAAAACAACATGGCCAAGGCAACTTAGAGAACCAAGTATCCAGGGTTAGAGTCACTATCACTCACGGCAGGGGCATGGCAGCAGGCAGGCAGGCATGGTGTTGGAGTGGTAGACCAAGGCTTATATCTCACCCACAAGCAAGATGAAGAGACAGCCAGCTGGGAATGGCATGGGGTTCTGAACCCTCAAATCCCACCCCCAGGGACACACCTCCTCCAACACAAGTTCACACCTCTTAATAGTTCCCACAACAGTTTAACACACTGAGGACCAAGCATTTAAACACAGGAGCCTATTGGGGGGGGCATTCTCATTCACACCATGACAGTGTCTATTCAGCACGATCTATGCCAAGCCCATCTATGACACCTTTACTGTGTATCAATGCACATCTAACTCTAGGAGGGTGGTACTATTCTAACAAGTGACTAAAGTGGGCCAGAGAGATGGGACAATTAGCCTGAGCTCACACAGCTATCTGTGGCACTAACTTCATTGGCTTCTGTGCTCGAATTCTTAATACTCGTGCATGTTCTCCCCTAACCGATCAGCTAATTAGAACTGCCTCCTGAGGATGCTGGTCCAGATGCTCTGGTTAGGGGCGACCTGGGGGTCCTGGCCCAGTCCACCTAGTCTTTCAGTATTGCCTACTTTTCCTCTGTGCACACAAGGTACTTGAAGGAACCCCAGGGCGCCATCAAACCCACTCGGCAAAATCAGTTCTTAACCTACCAGCTACCACACATTCTAGAGGATGACAGGTGACATTTTCTTTGCCTTTGCAAAGATTTCCCCAAGATGTTGTTTTTTTTCTTTTTCCAACTTAGGTACAATATCCTGACTCAGGAAGAAGCCCTGAGTGTGTACGATGCCAGGTATTATGGAGGCCAGTGTGAGACTGTGTATAACGGCGAGTGGAGGAAGCTCCAGTATGACCCCGTCTGTGAGCGCCTCTACTATGGGGATGATGAGAAATACTTTCGGAAACCCTACAACTTCCTTAAGTACCACTTTGAAGTGAGTCTGGTGGAGATGGCGTAGGGTGGGATGGAGGGAGGAACCTGGGGAGATGGCTTGCTTGGGAGGCTTTTGTTGTCTGTAGGGATTGCTGGTGACTGTAGGCGTCTTCATGTCTGCTGCCCTTGTATGTTCAGTGTTGAGGGTGGCGAGAGGTGAGTGTGTAGGAGAGCCATGGAATAAACACAGCCTTTCTCCTGTTCAGTCTTGGCTCCGTTCTTAAACCAATGGAACAAATCTGGGCCTTCCTCTCAGGTCCTATCCCATGATGTGGCTCTATGAAACTCTAACTACAAAAGACCGTGAACCATTGACCGGCCACTTCTCCCTGGGACACTCCCAATATGTAAGGGGGAGAAACACACAAATGTGTCAACTTCTGATCCCTATGCCTCATGCTCCACCAAGTGTGACTTATGGCTGTTGTTTTCATATTTCCTTTCTAAATATGATTTTGCTTTTTAAAAAATGTTCTCTTCAAAAGGGCTTTCACACTGTGGGACCATGTTTAAAGGCCCATGGTTTCCCAGTCACTCCAAGCATCACAAGACCACAGTTAAGATTCAGAGGCAGTTCAAGGCAATCCGTTTCCTTACCTTCAACCTGGGGAGGGGCCATCCACACTGCCAACCACACCGAAAGCTTGCTGTGTGTGGCCAGAGCTTCCGCTTAAGTTCTACCACTTAGTCTTCATAGCAGTGACGTAAGAGTCACATGTCAGTGTCCCTTTTAGATAATAGAAGGGGAACACAAAGGAATATAGGGTCAGTCCCAAAGCTGTTCGGCGAAAGTTGACAGAGACAAGATTCTCACTAGATACGTCCAAACTAAGACCAGGTTATGAATCACTTAGGAGAGTGAACATATACCCTGTATATATAGACTAATGTACATTAGGTCCACAGAGGCAGATGGAATGAGCAATTATCTAAAAACATCCTCCCCACTCCCAAGCTACCTAAGAAAAAAGTATTAATAGGAAAGGCTGGCAACCATGTGGGGCCTGTTTTTAAGACATTCGCTTTCCCAGCTCTGTGGTCACTTCTTTTGGGTATCAGTCAAGCTGAATGACACCGATAATACCATTGTCCTAATTTCAAGGAAGATCTAGGTAGGGTGTGTATGTCAGGTAAAATAAGATAGTCTAGATATGGTCACAAGGTTCTGAAGTCTATACGGCTATGTATCTATCCGAACAGCACAGACTCACTCTGAAGATGGCACCATTAGAGAACATGCCTTCAGGGTCACAGACTCTGAAAGGTGTACCTCTATTGTTCTACTATAGGATAAGACACTGGCCTTGCTTAAGTCAACTGGGAAATGCAACTTTGTTGAGCTCAGGGAAAGAAATAGCTGAACATTAGTGGGCAGCAGTAAATCTCACGTACAGGGATTATTACCCCCCCCCCGGCCTTCTTGACCCCTTTCTACCCAGGTCAGCGACCAGACACGGCATTCAACAACCCTCCATAGTACAAACAAGCAGCCCCCCTTTATAGATGATAAACAACCCCTCACCCTCAAGAAAATCTATGCTTTGAATATAATTAACATTTTAACATAATTATCTGCACGCAGGAACAAGCAAGTGTATAAGCAGTGTGGACATAAATATCTTAGAAATTCCACTTGACACTAAGAGACTTTGCTGGGTTTTCTCTGTTTGAGTGGGCATCAATCTGATGCATGGATCAGCTTCTGAAAGGCCTCCCACCAACCTGGTACTTCAGATAGCTTGCAAAGTGAAGATCCGGAGGGCACATAGAAGCTGAGAACCACACACGAAACTAACATCCCGTTTTCTCCTTTCAGGGCCTGGCAGATACTTTAATCTCCTCCGAGTTTTATGATGATTCCAATGAGCTCTTTTCTAAAATAAAAAATAGTAAGACACTGTCAGGTGGCATAACTTTCGGCATAGGCCCCCCAAAAGTTCCTGTGACGCTGGCGCTGAATGTATCCGGGTCCCGTATATCTTCACTCATGAACCAGTTAAGCAAGTATAATGAAAAGGTATTGGAACATAAAGTCTGTGTCTCTCGGTATTCTATAATCCACACTGAACACGTATTATGTTAAATGCATTAAAAAGTACAGTAGTAATTGAACCTTAATTTGCCTGTGTAATTGGAAATGTCTGATCAGTGGTGATCATGTCTGTTTTTTTTTTTTTTGTTTGTTTTTGATTATGCCTTTGCACACAGACCATCCTCACAAATGGAACAGAACCGCACCATAAGACCGGAATGCCTATCATCCTGTCCCCCCCCCCCCCCCCCCCCCCCCCCCCCCCCCCCCCCGCCAGTCTTAGCATGGTTTCCTAGAACATACAGGAAACCACATAGAGTGGCTGGATTAAAGAACACCAGCCCAGCCCTCTGAATTTGACACTCAAGGTTTCTAAAACAAGACTGATTTTTTTCCAAATAGATAAGAAGGCTTGTGTGCTCATCTGTCTACCAGGCATTGGCCACTCATACCTGAGCTATGTTAGAGTTACTGTGAACATACCCCGGGCGGGGCGAAGAACAGAGGGGAATGCATGGGTGAAGTCTTTCATACATTGGTATCCAATATGTGCTTGTGAAATCAAACAAAACTGTATTACGTGTGTTGCTGACTACGCTTTCTTCAGCCCTAAATGCTGACCTTTTGGACTCCTCTCTCACATGCCCTTTTGTCTCATTCGGATGCTGCTGGAAGAGATTCAGCTTCATGAGAGTGTCTACGAAGGTACAGACGGCACATTTTAAGATGAGGAGACACAATATTGTGCTGGATGAAGGGATGCTGCAGTCGCTAATGGAGCTCCCAGAGCAGTTCAACTACGGAATGTACGCCAAGTTCATCAACGACTACGGCACCCACTACATCACCTCTGGAACCATGGGTGGCGTTTACGAATACATCCTGGTGCTTAACAAGGAGAAAATGGCAGCTGCTCGTAAGTAGATCCAGAACTCCATGCCTGGTGGGCAACACACACCATGAGACATGCGTCTTGGTTTCATTTGTTGTTGCTGGGATACAATACCCCACCAAGAACAACTCAGGAGAGAAGGGATTTATCTCATAGTTCCAGGTTACAGTTGATTACTATAGAGAATGACTGTGGCTGGAACTTGAGACAACCGGTCAAATTGCATCCATAGTCAAGAAGCAGAGAAAAATGAATGCAGCATGCTTCTACACATTCAGATTCACTCCCAGGTCTTGCCCAGGGAATAGTCCACCTACACTGGGTTGGTCCTTCCTCCTCAATTAAAATATAGTCATAATTCTTTATAGATATAACCACAGGCTAACTTGAGCTAGACAAACTTTTTTTTTAAAATCATTTTCAGATTTCTCATTTCTGGGGAGGTGAGATTCATTAGACTGACCAGCTAATAAACACCGCAGGGAGGGTTGGAACTCAGGATTGGCCTGGTCCCTTAAACTATGTTCTTTCTATAACCTCACAGTTACCCTTTCATAAATAAAGAATTTTGAGAGTTTTGTTATTTAAAATGTAAAAACATGTTTGACTAAGAGTTTTTCGTAAGAAATCTCTCTGTAATTAGTCAGTGAAACCTAAATTCACCCAATTCCTCTTTCTCAGTCTCTGTCTTCCACTTTCTCACTCCATCCCCACCTTTCTGTGGTAGGCTGGATTTTTATCTTTTACTCATGACGCCAGTTTCTAGATGGTCTCCAGGGTCAGGCTCTGCCCATCTAAACCCTTCTCAGCCATTGCTATTCAATAGACAATACTTCACATACCCAGTGACTTTAGTTCCTTATTTAAGGTCCTGAAAGATGAAGGATGCCGTTTAAACCTCTTTATATGACATCAACAATCTTCAGGATCTCATTTAAGCCATACAGACAGCGGTTCTCAATGTGAGCTCAAAACCTGCTACATCACACCATCCAATAACTCATCAGAAAGGTGCATTCTTGAACCCTTACCCCAAACCTAACTGAAGGAAACTCAACTGGAGGGTAGACTCAGAAGTCTGTTTTCGCATGCTTCCTGCATTGATTCTGGTACCTTCTAGAGAGAACCACTGACTTAACCCATGAGTGATCACAGATGGAAAGATCCATCCCTATTTAAAATCCAAGTTCAAAGGCCCAGTTTTAATGTGTCAGGCTGTCCACTCCTCTCCCTCAACCGGTTCATATAAATGACAGCCACTATAGTATTGGAATAACTTTTCGACCATTAGTATTTCATTCCCACTAGACAGTAACGTTGTTGAAAACAAATACCACACTGCATGCTTTTCTCTCTCTTTTCTGCCTCGGCACAGGCCCAAGACAAAGTGGATATGCAAAGCAAGACAGGAAGTGTTAACTCGGACTCTTGGCTAGCTCATTTTGAAGTCTGCTCATTGATGTAGGTGCTCTATTGTTCTTGGTGATAGTGCAAGCTATGCTTCTGAACATTTACTATGCTTGTGCATGAGCTATAATGGTGCCCCTACCCATTTTTCTAGACGTGGGTTGCAATGCAGTTAACAGATCTACATTTTTTAAAAAAAAAAACACCAGTAACCAAGGATAGAACATAAAACAGCCTAGCAGATTTTAAGTACCAGAGATAGGTAGGTCATTGCTTTGGGAGACCTTTTCCAGTGAGCTAAAGACATATATATGTGCACTGTCATAAGAAAACACAAAATAAACAGCATAAGACCACTGTAAAAAGAGCTTCGACGTCTACTCAAGTAAGTCCTTTTTCAAGTCATTCCCCAACAAGCAAGGGAGGAAGGAAAGGCTCAACATTATTGAGCGCCTAATAAATTCCTAGCATAACTGCTTAGATTCTCATTTAACTTTGTGACAAGGCTTAAGAGGACGGTGTTGTGCAAATGTTAGACACAAGAACACTGAGTCTCCTCTGGGAGGTGTACTGCTTTGCCCAAGGAAACAGGGAATCTGACCTCAGAGCCTTGGACCTGCGGTGTTTCTCTCATGGTTTGGGCTCCTATCTTTACTGTTGGATTACTAATGAGTTGCCTGGGGTAGCTGGTGCCCCCTCCTCTTTAAAATAATGTAGGGCAGAGATGGGCTTCCAAAGTGGTTAATATTCAAAAGGAGCCCACCGACAAATTGTCCCAGGATAATTACCTCAGCTCTGTTTATAGAAAACCATATGTCGATAATAGCACAATTTGCTATTCGTGAAGGGCTGATTTTCTATAAATCCAAAAAGTTAGTGTTGCTTTTCTATAAATATGGAAATGTGCTAATCATCACCTCATCTGCTGGAGACCGCTAATAAATCAGAATGTCATTTACATATTAACCTACAAAGAACAAAAACATCTCTACCTTCTTTCCTTTTGACAAACAGCAGCGCGCACGCCCTTTGTCCTATCTGATGTCTGGCTGGTTTGCTGTGGCGTCCCTCCACCGACTCCCTTTCTTTCTGGGTGTATGTCCTTGTTTCTCCATCTCTGCTTTTCTTTGTCCCTGCCCTTTCCACCTTCTTGATCTCTGTGACTTTAATTTATATTCTCTTAAGTGCAGTTTCTATTAGACGTCCTAGGTGGTCCACACGCACGACTCACATGGCTGACCTCGGTGTGGGAAGATTTCAGAAAATTTACTGTTTTGCACGGGGGACGCTTTTGTCCTTGAGTTTGCTTCAGATCCTCTCTGGGTTTGCCGCAGAGGATGCGCAAGGGTGTTTTTCTAATATGTCCTTTAGATCAAATGTTTTCTTCCTAAGCATTTAAAAGAATCAAGAGGAGACCATACTTTGGGGGAGGCAATGTAAGACTCCAGCATGATCCTAAACCTTCCTTACGCACTGCACCTGACGACACTCTACCCTCTGCAGGGATCATTATGGCTGTGGCCTAGGATTTGTGTATCTGGATATATTTTTTTTTTCATTCCTTCTTTGGCACTCACCGTTCGTCCCCAGGCTGGGATTTAACAGGGAGTGAGGAGCATGTTCTCCATTCAGGCCTGTCTGAGATGTCATCAACTTGCATTTCCCCGGGGTGCATGGCATCCTGCAGCAATCCTGTTCCGGTGGTTTCTGTACGCGTTCTCTCTCCTCTACTCAATTAGTTCTCTCTTGTTCTGTGAGGCTAATCCCTCTACTGCTTCCTTACTAGACAAGCATCAGCTCAGCTCTGTAGGCCTTGAAAGGGCTCCCTCCCACTCGGAGGCCTGCCTCTGCCATTTCCTCGCAGTTTTTGTTGGTTTATACCCTCTCTTGCATAGCCGGATTTGCTGTGTTTGTGCTGCGTACCAGGTAAGAGAGACCAATTTGAAGGATTTGTGTAAATTCTAAATCCTTCTCCTTCCTAGTGAGGCCTGTTGGCTTTCTTCCAACGTCCGTGTGGCCATCTCACCTCCCGACTCAGTTGCCATCCATCTTGTGCAAACCGCTAGAGCCCTTAGCTGCCTCCTGCAGGAGTGTGACAGGCCATTGTCACTGTGCTGTGGAATTCTATGGGGCAGGCCAACTTTAACCCAGGCTCTTCTTATTGGCTGTCCCTCTGTCTCAGCTGTCTCTCCCTCTGAGGTTTTTTCACAGCAGTGTGCCTATCATTCAGACCTCCAGTTCAAAGCCAGCATTCCAGTGAGGCCTAGCTTAACCAGGGAGGCAAGTCTCTTTTTATATGGCTCTGTCTTAAATTCAGGAAACCCCTGTTCCCTCCCTCGCTGAGCTGACTTGTCCCAGTCAGCCTCTCTGCTGCTGTGATAAATTCCGTGACCAAAAGGAACTTGGGAAGAAAGGACTTGCTTAAATTACAGCTTCACTTCACAGTCCGTCACTGAGGGAAGCCAAGGCAGGAAGTGAAGCAGAGACAAGGAGGAATACTGCTTACTGGCTTTCTCCTCTTGGGTTTCTCAGATACCCTTCTTATGTAGCCCAGGGATGGCACTGCCCACAGTGGGCTGGGCTGTCCGTCAAATAGTGATTAAGAAAATATCTCATAGACACACTAATCTTATGTAGGCAAGTCCTACACACTACCATATGGATATATTTATTTGTTTATAATCCTCCCCCTCTTTCTGAAATATGGGTATAGTTATGTACTTCTGCTTTGTCCTTTTCTGCAGATGTATTTCTCAGCTCAGTGCCTCAACCACCAATAAGTAGCATTGAATCCACCCATCAACGATCTATCTATCTATCTATCTATCTATCTATCTATCTATCCATCCATCCATCCATCTACCTAATCTTTCCCAGTACAAACTGGTTTGTCTGCTGAGATCTTTCCATATGAAGGTCATTCATGTCTCACATGGGTGTCTAATAGAAACCGCACTTAATAGAACGTATGTTCAATTCACAGAGCTCAAAGATAGAATACTGACAAAACTGTGAATCATGATAAGGGCTGTGTGCAAGATAACATTAACAGGTATTAGAATCAGAGAATGATGGCACATATTGGAGGATGCTCACTTAGCTTTGGGGGTCCTGAGACGTCTCTCTGAGGAGGTAGAATACAAGTCATGCTAAGAAGTAAAGGCTGCTGAAGATTATCTGGGTATCTTGGGCAGAGTGGGCATCTCTGAGAAAAACCCTGCAAGGAGTAGTACACAGGGCTTGAGAAGGAAAGGAAGAACTTGTGCTCGAAGCCTTTGGGCAAAGGGAAGGCTATCAGAAAAGGACTAAGGTTTTCAGGGCTGTGGGCTGGAAAGGTAGCTAAGGTGCTGCATGTATACTGCATACTGCTCTTGTCAAAGACCTGAGTTCATTTCTCAGCATCCGTGTTGGGCACTTCAAAAGTTCCTATAACTTCTGCCCAAGGGGAATCTGACACCAGCGGCTTCTGCGTGTTTCTGTACTCATGCATTCATACATAGACAGACACACATACACATAATGAAAAACCTATAAAAAGCCTTAAAAAGCACTATAGAAAGGCCCCTAAAGTCCCAGCTGACCATAGTAAGAAGGATGGAGCCTATCTGCAATGCCATGGCCAGTCATCTGGGTGCATTACGGTCTAGCCCATGTAGCTATAGATTGTTTGGCTGCTATGTAACCACAGATTAAAGAAAAGGAGTGAGGGCGGAATCAGGGAGAACCCTTGGAGGCTCTTGCTGGGGTCCTGATAAGAGGTCAAGAACTGAGGTGGAAGAACGTGACAGATTCGGGGCCTGTGTTGGCACATCTTGATTGCATGAACACACGCTTAGGGCATTAGTCTTTGACGGTGTTGCCAGAAGCAGCCACAACTTGCCCACTCACCTTGTGTAATTCTCGTCTGAATTCAGACATCAACTCCCAGACTTCCCAGAACAGACAGGTTGGAAGCAACGGGTATTTAAATGTCACCAGCTCAGGCAACTTCATATGAGTTTGCTCATTCACCGATGGTCCAGAGGAAAGGGAGGTATTTCCTTAGTTCTAGCTAGCGAAAAAGACTCAAGGTATTCTGAGTTAAAATACACATTTACCCTTTCTTGCCAGTAGTCTTTATCAGGACTCCCAGATTGGGAGGACCTCTGGCCTCCTTTCTCTGTCTTCCCATACATCACTGGTTACCTGTCCTGAATTCATAATCTATCTCCACCTCCCCTGGCTGTTCACTTCTTCCATTGATGAGACCACTTTCTCTTTTCTCTGTCAATCTCTCCAGGGAGGCAGACACCTAGACGGGGAAAGGATCAAGGGTGGATGGAGATCCCATAAATGACTCGGGAAATGAGATGGCTGTGCTCTGCTTTAGACCTTTCTTTTTAGCTAATGTAGACAGGACTTTGGGACATTTGTTTCAGCCTTGGTGACCTTGGTCCCTCAAATACAGCTTGACCTTGGTCCCTCAAATACAGCTTGAAGTAGAGTGTTTCTCATCAAAGAGTTTAAGGTTTGTAAGCGAAACTCTCTATGTAGTAGGAAGTTTAACTAAATATACCAAAGACCTCCCATACCGACGGTTCTGTGGGTTTGGGGTGTATTAAGAAGGTTTTGCAGGGGCTGGAGAGATAGCTCAGAGTTTAAGAGCACTGGCTGCTCTTCCAGAAGTCCTAAGGTCCCAGCAACCACACAGTGACTCACAACTGTCTATAATAAGATCTGGTGCACTCTTCTGGCATGCAGGCATATACACAAGAAATA
Organism: Alexandromys fortis; assembly: GCF_014885135.2. NCBI lineage: Eukaryota > Metazoa > Chordata > Mammalia > Rodentia > Cricetidae > Alexandromys > Alexandromys fortis. The sequence goes on from NW_026067908.1 coordinate 7,640,580, forward strand.
AATCTTAAAAAATATAAATAGAATGCTTTGCAAGAATCCTAAAAAAAAAAGGCTGCTCTTGCTGCTTTGTTGAGAAGGGAGCAAGCAGAGGCTTCTGCCCCCTGCGGCCCCATCAAAGCCAGCATGCTGCCTGGTAACATGAAATCTTGTCCTGGGGCTCTGTTGCTTCTCACCCACAGCCTGCTGCTTACAAGCCCAGTGTCACTGCTCTGAACCTCTGAAATATTATCTGAACATTATCCTGACTTTAAAAGGCTATCGTGTAGCTGAGGGCGGTGGTGCATGCACTTGGGAGGCTGAGGCCAGAGGTTTGCATGGTTTGGGCTCCGTGGAGAGATTCTGTCCCAGGAATATGGGAGAGAGAGGGTGGCCAGTGTGAGAACTAACCAATGCAATGGTTACAAAAACCCCACGAGAAGTAAAGGGCCATCCAAGCGGTAGTTACTGTTGTGGACGGTGGTTTTAAGAGGGCTCAGTCAGATACTAAAGGCATCCAGATTTAGAAATAGGCCTGTCATAGGCAAAGAATATAAACGTTAAAGCCGAAAACCCAGGTGGGGAAGTCTCGGTTTTAGATCACTGACCAGCCTACTGAATTTCTCTGCCCCTCAGCTTCAGAGCCTACATGGAGATGATGGTAAAGGTTTATTTAAGAATTATTTCATGTACTTGGTAACATAGTAAACATTCAACAGATATTTTCCCCTTTACTGCATGATATTAATATGATTATTTAATCGAGCAGTTAAAATCATGGGACCAGTTACTTATTAATTGCACAATTCTGGGTAGATTACTTAATCATTTGAAATCCAAATTCACCTGAAAACTGGATGTATCATCCAGTCCCTCATGGCTAAGAGAGGTAAGTGAACTTATTTGCAGAGAGCCTTGAGTGTAGTGCCTACAACTGGTAAACCCTCAGGAAGCTTCCATTGTTGAAGTCAATTCTGGAAGGTAGCTCTGCCAACTACTACACCAGCAATTTCCCAACTGAAGTCAGTTCTGAATCAGAGTTATGGTTGTCTCCAGTGTTTATTAGCCATGGACCCCACAGACAAATCAGTTCATGTCTTTGTACCTTGGTTTCCTTTTCTTCCGAAGGAGACAGTGGCAGAGCACACTTCATAGATTTGTTTTAAATAGAAAACAAAATGATCTACGTGACTGTCTGGCCCCGAGCCTGACATACGGAAACTCAGAAGCGTTACCTATTTTTGTTCTATGGAATCCTTTTATCTGGGTCCAGTTTCTGGTTCTTTGACAGAACACTGGATGAGGTCACATATAGGAGATTGAGTTAGGACCCATGGCTCTGAAGGTCAGGCAGTCTAAACACCTGGCATAGGTTAAGCCTCACTCTGCACCACCACTTGGCAGAACAACGGAAAGGCAAACAGCCACTCGTAAGAGACAGAACCCAGCTTTAGCAAGAATGAACTCATTCACAGGGGTATGGTATTAATCCATGCTGATGGCACAGTCACTTAGGAAAGCCCTTCCCCTTCCCTCTCCCAACCCTGTTACACTGAGAAGAGAATTACAATATGCTACTACTCAGGGGATGAGCTATATTCAGAGCATGGCGGCGCCCTTATTACTATGTGCTATTATTGCCAGCCTTCCAATTTCTGAAGGTAATCTTAACTGTCCTCTCATCTGTAAAGTGGGGATAATAAGAAGACCTGTATCGCCGGGTCGTGTGACTGGCTGGTACTGAAACATTGCTCAAACAGAAGGGAAATCATTATCATTAATTTCTGCCCGCAGTGGCTGGTGGTTCTGCTGTAGACCTGGAGCCTCAGCCATCATGCCCCCCTCCCCCACCTGCCTGCTTTTTTGATCAAGGTCATTCATTTCTGTCTCCAGAGCTTCATCCAGTTTTGGAGGGTCTGCTCTTCCCATTCGTCAAGGTCACTTTGGATTCTCATCACTATCTTTCACGGCGCTAACAACTCTGCCCAAATCAGTGTGTGCTTTCCATCATCCCTGGCCCTGATGGATGCCAGATCACAGTGGCCCTGGAAAGGCCCTTCCAGCAACAGTGTAGTTCATCTAGCCCTTCATTGATCAGTCTCCTCCATCACGGTCCTTGGGCCAGCTGACCACCGCTCACGCACAACTTAGAACAAGCCACAAGGACAGAATTAATTATAGCTTCCCTTGCTCGTCCTCCCGCCTTCCTGCTTTCTTTTATTCATTCATTCCTTTAGCTCTCCATTAAATAAACATTTGTTAAACACGCTTAACATGGGAGGCACTGTCCAGATACCTACATGATTAATAAGTACTCCTACTCATCGGGGGGCTCATAGAAGAGAGTGGGTTTTTCTTTGTTATAATCACCTGATTACAGTCACGGATGATTTACTTTGTGGGCAGCCAAATGAGTTGCCACCCAAAGTGACTAATGATCTGGATTTCTCATTCGCGGTACTTAGAATCAGCCCAAGTATTTGATTTTAATAAAATATATTTACACGCAGCAACATCTAATATTTGTAAAGCAAACACACAATCATATCTGGTATTCAAATTAATCTTTGTAATAGTTTCATGAGGAATTGTGTTATTATTTCCTCTAATTTTTAGAGAGAAGGCCGAGACTCAAAGAGCTTAAATAAACCCTGTAAAGTGACTCAGTGTTGATCTGAGGTCTTCTGAGTTAGAGTCTGTGTCTTTTCCGAACATGGACCCCTTTCCCATACATAAGTACATTCTCCTATTCATTCTGATGCTATTCATCACCACAGATGTGATGGTGAGACCAACCAACAGTTACTGGCATTTGCTAGGAGGCTGACATTGGGCTAATAACTTAAAATTCACTATTTTGACTGGTCAGAGGTGGCTCATACCTTTAAGCCCAACACTTGGGGAGCAGAGGCAGGTGAATCTCTGAGTTTGAGGCCAGCCTGGTCCACAGCGAGTTCCAAGATAACTAGGCCTACAGAGAAACCCTGTCTCAAAAAATTAAAAATAAATTCCCTATTTCACTTAATATAGAGACGTTTGTGAAAAGGATAATAAAATATTTAATTTACAAAGGACTAAGGTTTAGCAATGTCAAATATTTTTCTCAGTATCAAGCATCTATCTCAAAGATATATGTGTGTGTGTGTGTGTGTGTCACTGGAATTAGGTGTCAATCTTGGAAATCGCAATTTTTAAAAAATTTATTCGTCTCTGATACTCTCTGATACAATATATCTCAACCACAGATTTCTCTCCTTCCTCTCTTTCCTTCTCCCCAAGACCCACCTCTCCTGTGTTTCCTTTCAGAACAGAGCAGGTCTCACAGGGATATCAACTGAAACACGGTAAACAAGATGTGATAAGACTAAGCATAAATCCTCATATTAATGCGGACGAGGCCACCCAGTAGGAGGAAAAAGATTCCCTGGCAGGCCAAAGAGCCAGGGCCGTCCTCACTCCATTCAACAGTACTATAAAGACTCAGGATGTTGTAACCTCAGTTTTTCCAGACTATAGAATATAGTTTATTAGTAGATTATCAAAGAAATTCAGTAGATCATGACCAGCCTCAAATCATGCACAACACATTAACATAAGGTAAGATGCAGAATGTGAGTGCATTGCTCAAAATGTAATTAATACTGAAACTTGATTTAGCTGAATGTGTGCACGCGGGATCACAATGTAAAATGTATTTCTTACTTGTGAGGTCTTAATGTAAAACATATTTCTTACTTTTAGAGACAGTCAAAAGAGTATTAAAAATCATGTATGTATATGTGTCCTCCATTGATTATGAACGTGTACCAAAGCACTCTAAATAATGGGGGAAATCATCAACAGCCACAAGAGAGGCAGCAGAAAGTATCTTGGGGTTCTCCACAGAAGCAACCAATAGTATA